>NC_037329.1:100094152-100397182 GCF_002263795.3 Bos taurus
ATGGAAAAGAAAATGTTTAGGATTTCAGGGGATAAAGACTCAATTATTAATATTAAAAAACTTTGTATTTCACATACAGGAACCATATTTATTGTGATGTACTAAAATGAAAGTGTATTAAAAATTTAGTACAGGAAGTCGAGAGTTTGCCCACATACTATTTTGAAAAGCTAAAATAATGCAGCATGTTACATTGCAGTACAATTCGAATAAAAATTTTAAGCTTTTATATAGTATGTAAAAATTATGGCATAAAATGTACCATTAACTGTAACAAATATTATTTAATTGTAGGTATTACTAGAGTGGTCACTTGCCAGAATAAATAACCAATTTGGTAGTATAACTTTGTTTTTGACCTTCCTTTAAAATATCAGCTTGCCAGTGCTTTAAAGTATTTTTGAATAGCAAGAGTTATCATTTGTAAGTTGTCTTGGACAGCTGACAGTTCCAAAGGTGCCACATTCTAAGAAAACCAAATAAAGAAATATCTTCAGATTCAGAAAAAAAAAGGCTTGAAAAATATTACTTATTATCCTGATATTAATGGTGTTAGTCACTCAGCTGTGTCTGACTCTTTGAGATCCCATGGACTATAGCCCACCAGGACCCGCTATCTATGGAATTCTCCAGGCAAGAATACTGGAGTGGGTAGCCACTCCCTTCTCCAAGGGATCATTCTGATCCAGGGATTGAACCCAGGTCTCCTGCACTGCAGTCAGATTCTTTACCATCTGAGCCACCAGGGAAGCCCATTAATATTTAACCATATAATAAGTCAGATAGTCAAAGTTCCACTTTTTTTTTTTTTTACAAATTTTTAAATAAGGATATTATCAATATTAAATTAACTAAATATTAACACACAGAGCTTTCAAAAGATACTTGTGGTTTTCATTAAATATGCAAATAATTTTGGGCTTCCTAATTTAGCAAAAAACAGAAGCAGTTATAGTAGATAACAAATTCTCTAAAGCATAGTTTTTATACAATACAAGCATAATCCATAAGCTCCTAATTGTTTTCATGAAAATTTATATATAAAATAAAAATAAAAAACAAATGCATACTTAACATTATACATATCTCACTCATAAAAACCATATCTTAAAAGTGAGAAAATAGAAAGTTGATGGATAAGCTATTTAATTTTTATTTTCACCTATTTAAGATAGGTGCCTTCTGGATTCAAAGTATAACATTGCTTAATGGTTAAGACATTTGATAAGTGAAGTCCTGTGAATAGTTGAGCAAATAGATCCAGATCATAGTAATATATCATAATTTATAGAAGGAATGATCATATAAGAATGCTTAATTCATTGAAAAAATTCCTTACTAAATGGAAAAATTCTCATTACACTACTGAGCTTGATTGAAGGTAGTTAACTATTACCTTTTGGAAAACGGTCTGCTTCTTTTAATAGTTAAGATATTTTACTGTGGCAAAACATAACATAAAATTGATCATTTTAACTCTTTTTTTTGGTGTACAGTTCAGGGGAATTAAGTACATTTTCATTGTTCTGAAATCATCACCACCATCCATCTCCAGAAGTTCTTCACCTTCCTAAGCTGACATTTCATGTCCGTTGCTCAGTCCTGTCTGACTCTGCAAATCCATGGACTGTAGCCTGCCAGGCTCTTCTGTCCATGGAATTCTCCAGGCAAGAATATTGCAGTGGGTATTCATTCCTTTATCCAGGGAATCTTCCTTACCCACAGACTGAACCTGAATCTCCTGCGCTGCAGGCAGTTTCTTTACCATCTGAGCCACCAGGGAAGCCCCAAACTGACAGTATATACCCATTAAACAACAACTCCATTTTCCCTGCCTCAGTCTCTGGCAATTACCATACTATTGGGTTAGCCAAAAAGTTCACTTGGGTTTTCCATAAGATATGGAAAATCTCAAACAAACATTTTTTTTGGCCAATTCAATATTTCTGTCTCTATGAATTTGACTGTTCTAGGTATCTCATATTAGTGAATCATACAATATTTGTCATTTTGTGACTGGCTTATTTCACCTAGCATAATGTCTTCAAGATGCATCTGTTTGAAGCATGTGTCAGAATGTGATTCCTTTTCAAGACTGAATAATAGTACATTGTATCCATATATCACATTTTGTGAAATAAGATATTATTGACATTAGGACAGACTCAAACAGAAATTCATGCAGTTAAACTATGTGCAATCCTGTTAAAGTAGTAGATTACTGAAACTGAAGAATTTTTAACAAAACAATGAATTTACTGGATATGCTCAATTATCTGGACTTTCCTTTTTTAAAATGCTTCTAAAGGCCATGGCAGCTAATGATGATAAAACATTAATTTCACCTCAGAACTGGTGATGGTCTCAGTTTAACAAAGTGGAAGAAGGGCTTCCACTTTACATATAATCAAAAAGATCTATTTAATTTTACTGGGTAGATTCACCTGTACAGATACACTCTGTGGCAGATTAACAAATCACATTAACGCACATAAGGGAAACGGAATATGTAGAAAAATAGGAAAAGTCATATATTTAAACTGCTAAAGTCTCCTCTAGTATTTGATTCTACATATATCTTTAGAAAAATGTTTAATCTTATCCATCTGAAAGTCTTTAAATGAAAGTTTCTGTGAAATTTTTTTCAGAAAGTTAAATGGAAAAACTATTAAAACTATTTGGTTATTTTTGTTTAGAGTATGAATGTTTCAGTGCTACTTAATATGAAAGTTGCATTAAAGTTTGTACTAGTACATACACTGTAAAATTACTGTGAGGTTTAAACTAAAGAGTTTGGAACACTGTCTGGCTTAAATGTGTTTTGTCTAATACATATAATAACAGTGCTAATCAGACCACTGACTAGCAACTTTGCAATACTTGTTGGTCAAAAGGAGTTTGGTGAAGTTAGAAGCAACTCAAATTCAAAATTAATTTTGAATTACTGATTAATTTTAAAAATTAATTTTGGAATGCTCCTCCAAAAAGGGAATAGTGCATTTCCTCTGTAGAAAGGTCCAAAAAGAAATATTTTCACTTGAGCAATTGAGGGGTACTAACTACTGGTATCAAATGACTAATTAATTAGCATTCAACAAACCTATAATTAGAAAGTGTTAAATATGGTCTGTTCCAGAGTGATTTTATAAACTTAGCCCAAGGAATCAATCAGTCAAGAGGGTAGTATCTGTTTTTAGTTGGAAAGTAGCACTTGTCAATGTTTCCAGGAAGAATTTGCAAAAATGTCAACTCCTTTGAAATCAGGCCAGAAGGAAAACTAACAATAGTTCAGATGCAAACACATTTCATTTCTCTTTTCTCAGAATTCATCAATTGGATATTGAGGAAGTTCATTTAAAATTTAATTATCCAAGTTTTCCTTCTTTTATAACTTCCCCTGATGTTTAATTACCCCATATTTGTTGATTATTTTCCTTCTTTCCTATGAACATATTAGCATGCAACCATAACTATGTTAAATTACCTTTAAAAACACATAAAAATCAGTGGAGCATGCTGTTTTCCTCTTCACATGAAGTCTGCTCTAAATATATTAGAATATTTTAACATATTTGGGAAGTGTTTATTTTAGCCCCAATTCTAACACAGCTTGGGCTGAATTAACCTGTTAAGTGGAGCCTGTGCTTCTCTACATAGCATTCTGTATTGTAATAAGGTGTATCCAGGTTTGATTTTGTTGACCATTGATTTACTTGATAAATATTTTCAGAAATGATGAGAAACATATAGGACTTTTAATTGCCTAAAATTAGATTTTTTATTTCTAATCTTTTTACAGCAATATTGCTTCATTCAGAAGATAACCATGCCAAAGTATTTCCTTCATAAAAAATGTAAATCAGAGTTTTCAAAGCACATTCTATTATTTTAAAATTCATCTAAAGGGAATTCATCTAAATTCCCTTTAGATGAATTCATTTAAATTCATCTAAAGGGAATAGTTTTTATTACACATTAATCATTTTATCTCTAACACTATGCCAGACCAGCCTACATTATCTCCTGATATTTTGACTTGCTGTCCAGAAAGGAATGGTCTGAGGGTTTGACTCTTTTGTGAAACTGTCGTATGTACCATATGCTAAAGATCATACATCCTTATTATCTTTCTGTTTTGTTGGCATTTATATGTAGATATGTTTGCATATGTGTCCTTCCGTGTGTGAATCAGAGAGAAAGCAAGTAGAAGATTGAGAAGAGAAAGACCATAAAGGAGACAACCTTATTCATTCTATATTCTAGACAGTGATAAAAGCATTCAAAAAATATTTGTGAAATGAATACTAATTTGGCTACAAAGCTAGAATTGGACTATAAATTGCATTTGAAATTTGATAAACTCACCTAAATAAATACTTTACTTAATTCTACCTCTCTTCATTTAAATGAGCATTTAATTTTACTGAAAAAATGGTAGTGCTTTTATCAGTGATATTAATTTTCTTTGGTTTATCAAAAATAATTATTTATTAAGTCTACATTCATTCATTCAATAAATACATAGAGGACTTTCTACATACCACACATATGCTATGCACTGAGGATATGTTTTGATGCTGAAATATTTAAATAAATGTATTAAATTCATCTTAACACTATCATACAAATAAATGTAATAAGATAATATTAATAAGGCTGACATCACTGTAGGCTAGATCTATATCAGAAATCTGATTCTGAAACATAAAATAGGCATTTTTAAAACAAGATAACCAGTTAAGTATCAGTTAAAATTATTGGTTTTCTATAGACTAATTCTTGGTAAACTTTTTTGTTAATGTATCAGCTAATCATACTAATGGTATTATATTAATAACAACAGAAGACTAATAACACTATAATTGTATATACATTATTTCACAGAAAGTTATTTTATTTCACTGTATAAATTATTTATATAAATAATTTCATATAAGTAATTAACTGAGCATCTCTACAATGTGCCAGGCAGAGAATATACAAAAGTGAACAAATAACTCCCCTATTCTTGCCAGAAGAAGCTTACCTCTGGGAGACAGACAAAAATAGAGATATATACACACATTATATAGTATGATATAGTGATGTATAATATATTTAATATATTAAGGAGAAAAAATGAGAGAAGAGGAATATGGGGTTGAAATTTTAAATAGGGTGGTATACGGAAGACCTCACTGGGAAAGTAGCTTTTGTGTAAAAATCTAAAGCAAGAGGCAAATTAACCTTAGTGGTGTGAGACAGAAGCACAATCCATACCAAAGGATGAGCAAGCAGGACCTCAGGCAGAAACAAGGCTGGCTCATTCAAAAGCCAGTGATGAGGCTGTCACAGATGGAGCTGAGTGAAGGAAGAGGAGAGGTAATAAGAGATGAACTCAGACACAATGGAGACTGGGTGTCATAGGAACTTGGAGACCTTTGCAAAGAATTTGACTTTGTGTACGAAATGGAAAGCACTGGTAAAGTGTTGAAAAAGTATGAAAACACTGTGTGTATTTTGATATCACAGACCATGTTGGCATCCATGAAAATAATACACTAGTAATTAAAACCCTTCCTGAAATCTCAGAACCTAAACACATTTTATTAAGTCAATCTAATCTCTGTCTACTTCATATCTGTTTGGAAGAAGGTAATAAATCACCAAACACCTGGTTATATCCAAACTTTACATGTCACTCAGGTCACAGAAGGATATCACTATCTTCATCTCCAATCCTGCCTCTATCAGGAAATGGCAAAGTGAGTTTGCAGAAAGTAAGAAATTCTTTCTAAATAAATGACCAGTGACATTTACAAGGCAAGTCACATTATTGGAAGATTATTTGCTTTTATTCATTCTTTTGGATATTTGAACATGATCTAATTTATCAAAGGTTAGTCAAACATAAATCTCTAAAATGATAATGATTATCAATATAAAACATCAAAGTATTTTTAATATTTCATCAAGTAAGCAAACTATAAAATCTATTTAGATCTTTTCTCTATTTTTACAAAATAAGATAGTAATCAATTATATAAACAATATCTCATTGTTGGAGTATTTTGCCCTTGAATTACTAAGGATCCTAATACTGCTAAAGTAAATTATCTTTCACATTATTAGAAACTGTCCTCCTAATGAAGGAAAAGACTCTAATTTTTTTTTTTTCATTTTTCTTTTTGCAATTGTTGTTTTGTTTCTAAACCAAATATATAATTTTCCCATTGTGCATGTCTGTGCTTGGAAAAAAAAAAATGTGAACCAAAAACTCCCTTGATATGAGCATCTATGATTGACTTCTAGAGATAACATCAACAACCAATGAGAACACAATTCTAAACCTTTCTGACTGTCCTAGTATATCATTCATTTGTAAAATTTTACATAAATCAGGTTTCACACTCTCCATGTTTATATTCCTATCTTTATTTCTAGACAAAGGAGAAGAAAACTATAGGTTTTGAAATTTTTATCTTTTTTAGCCAACAACATAAAATCACTTTCTAATACAAATATAAATTATTTTAAGCAAGTTATAATTTTAAATTTTCATTTTTATCTTGTTAGTGAAAATTGTGCCAATTACCTTCTGAGTTAAAAAAAAAAAAGGTATCAAATGTGACGTTTAAAACAATGCCTGCAAAGTAACTCCATTTGCAAACTAACTCCATTCAATTACCAAATACCATATTATAATATTCAGTTCAGTTCAGTTCAATCGCTCAGTCAAGTCCGACTCTTTGCGACCCCATGAATCACAGCACATCAGGCCTCCCTGTCCATCACCAACTCCCAGAGTTCACTCAAACTCATGTCCATCTTGTGGGTGATGCCATCCAGCCATCTCATACTCTGCTGTCCCCTTCTCCTCCTGCCCCCGATCCCTCCCAGCATCAGGGGCTTTTCCAATGAGTCAACTCTTCGCATGAGGTGGCCAAAGTATTGGAGTTTCAGCTTCAGCATCAGTCCTTCCAATGAACACCCAGAACTGATCTCCTTTAGAATGGACTGGTTGGATCTCCTTGCAGTCCAAGGGACTCTCAAGAGTCTTCTCCAACACCACAGTTCAAAAGCATCAATTCTTCAGCTATCAGCTTTCTTCACAGTCCAACTCTCACATCCATACATGATCACTGGAAAAACCACAGCCTTACTAGACGGGCCTTTGTTGGCAAAGTAATATCTCTGCTTTTCAATATGCTATCTAGGTTGGTCATAGCTTTCCTTCCAAGGAGTAAGTGTCTTTTTATTTCATGGATGCAATCACCATCTGCAGTGACTTTGGAGCCCAAAAAAGTAAAGTCTGACACTGTTTCCACTGTTTCCTCATCTATTTCCCATGAAGTGATGGGACAAGATGCCATGATCTTCGTTTTCTGAATGTTGAGCTTTAAGCCAACTTTTTTACTCTCCTCTTTCACTTTCATCAAGAGGCTTTTCAGTTCCTCTTCACTTTCTGCCATAAGCGTGGTGTCATCTGCATATCTGAGGTTATTGATATTTCTCCCGGCAATCTTGATTCCAGCCTGTGCTTCTTCCAGCCCAAAGTTTCTCATGATGTACTCTGCATATAAGTTAAATAAGCAGGGTGACAATATATAGCCTTGAAGTACTCCTTTTCCTATTTGGAACCAGTCTGTTGTTCCATGTCCAGTTCGAACCTATATGCTTCCTGCATATAGGTTTCTCAAGAGGCAGGTCAGGTGGTCTGGTATTCCCATCTCTTTCAGAATTATCCACAGTTTATTGTGATCCACACAGTCAAAGGCATATTACCATACTATAATAGGATACAATTGAGATTTAGAGCAAGAGAAAAAGAAAAGTGATGATAAGGAAGAAACTTCACTAGTATTGAAATGCAACATAAGAAACAAGGATTTATTATGGAGATCTTGAGAGTGTTTCTGTATGGTTGGAGGCAAACGAGAATTCAAAACACTAAGATGAGTTTTATGTGCTTACTGAATGTATCAGGGAAGGAGACAGACATCTTAAAAGAGAAACTGCCAAAATATGCCCGTAACAATTGCATCACTTGTAAAGAACACTGTAATACTTTTGGTTTTAAGTTCTGTTAACTGCTTACCAAAAGGGAAAAATCAATACAGATGAGTGTGTGTGTGTGCACTCCATTTTGTCCGACTCTTTGTGACCCATAAACTTTAGACCACAAGACTCCTCTGTCCATGGGATTTTTCAGGCAAGAATACTGGAGTGGGTTGCCATTTCCTACTCCAAGGAATGTCATAAAGCAGGGATGGAACCCGTCTCCACATGTCCTCCATTGCAGGTGAATTCTTGACCACCAGGCACCACACAGAAAGTCCCAGATACAGAGGTGACTCAGATGGTGAAGATTCTGCCTGCTGTGTATGAGACCTAGGTGTATTCCCTTGGTCAGGAAAAACCCCTGGATAGGGGAATAGCTACCTATGCCAGTATTTTTGGAGAAGTCCATGGACAGAGGAGTCTGGAGAGCTATAGTCCATGGAGTCACAAAGAGTCTGACATGACAGAGAGATTGACACTTTCACTTTCATGGGTATACAGATATATATATTTTTAATCATAATTCCTAAATTATGTAAAACAAGAGCAACTAAATACATATCAACTAAATATATATCTTGAGAAACTTTATTCACTTTAATTCATTTATATTTTAAGGAAACTATGGAAATAGTGTTTCAAAATAATTTTTAATTCAGTAAAATATTCCACTGATGCAACAGCTGTGTATTTTATTGGGTTAAATTTAAATCCACATGTATATCAGAACACACAAACAATGTTCTAGATATTTCTATTTTCTCAACCTTAATAGTATCTGTGTTATATTAGAGAATTTCTGACCCTGTAATTTATTTGCATAAAGATACATAATCCTTTCTATGAAAATAAAACTGTTGTCACAGACTCTGTAAATGTAAACTTAGATGATTTCTCTATTTTCAGCATATGAAAATTCCCCTTACTTAATAATAATACAGATTACATGTTGAGATATTAATAATAATCATTATAGTATTTTTAATCTCAGTGTGTATATTTTATTTCTTTGATACCAAAGAAACTGTTACAAAAAACATTATTAAAGTGCCTAATCTAAATATATTTTCCCAAAATTTATTATGATTTTTATTTTTTCTGCTACCTTAGAGAAAACAATAATTTAGATATTTCCCCAATATTCTATAGTAAATAGTTTTTGTGAAGTTACTTTGAGGGATGCAACAGAAATTAGTGGTTCAGAGAGTACAAACTGGTATTATAAGCACTTGTTAAAACTCTGACTTTCTTACTTATTAGTGATGCTATGGACAAAATTGGGTATCCTCCTCACCAGTAATCAGATGTTGAAGCCCTAACTCCCAATGCGATTGCATTTGAAGACAGACCTAAGGAGTATAAGGAAGTAACAAATTAAATGAGGTTATTAGGGTGGGGCCCTGATCCCTTAGAATTAAATTGCTTAAGATAGCATTTTTATAAAAAGTAACACCAGAAACGGAGGCCCCCGCCTCACTGTGCATGTGTGCATGCTCAGTAGTTTCCAGAACTCTGTGCAACCCCATGGACTGCAGCCCCCCATCCCCCTCTGTCCATGGGATTTCCCAGACAAGAATGTGGGAGTGGGCTGCAGGTTCTGTTTCCTTCTCCAGGGGATCTCCCTGACCCACAGATTGAACCTGCATCTCCTGCATTGGCAGGCAGATTATTTCCCACTGAGTCACCTGGGAAGCCCTCCTTACTGTGAGGGCTTAACAATGAGAAAGACTGCAAGAGGTCAGGAAGATAACTCTCACCAAAAAACAAACATACTCGCCTAATGATCTTGGACCTCTAGCTTCCAGAACCATGCAAAAATAAATGTCTCTTATTTAAGCCACCAAGCCTGTGTTATTTTGTTATGACACTCTGAGTAGACTAATCCAAGTAGCATAATTTTCAACAAGTTGCTGCAACATTTCTATACTTCTGTTTTCACAACTAGTTCTTACATATTGTTTGTCACTATGATGTCAAAAAAGCAAGAGAGTTCCAGAAAAACATCTATTTCTTATTGACTCTGCCAAAGCCTTTGTGTGGATCACAATAAACTGTGGATAATTCTGAAAGAGATGGGAATACCAGACCACCTGACCTGCCTCTTGAGAAACCTATATGCAGGAAGCATATAGGTTCAAACTGGACATGGAACAACAGACTGGTTCCAAATAGGAAAAGGAGTACTTCAAGGCTATATATGGTCACCCTGCTTATTTAACTTATATGCAGAGTACATCATAAGAAACGCTGGACTGGATGAAGTACAAGCTGGAATCAAGATTGCTGGGAGAAATATCCATAACCTCAGATATGCAGATGACACCACCCTTATGGCAGACAGTGAAGAGGAACTGAAAAGCCTCTTGATGAAAGTGATAGAGGAGAGTAAAAAAGTTGGCTTAAAGCTCAACATTCAGAAAACGAAGATCATGGCATCTTGTCCCATCACTTCATGGGAAATAGATGAGGAAACAGTGGAAACAGTGTCAGACTTTATTTTGGGGGGCTCCAAAATCACTGCAGATGGTGACTGCAGCCATGAAATTAAAAGATGCTTACTCCTTGGAAGAAAAGTTATGACCAACCTAGATAGCATATTCAAAAGCAGAGACATTACTTTGCCAACAAAGGTCCGTCTAGTCAAGGCTATAGTTTTTCCAGTAGTCCTGCATGGATGTGAGAGTTGGATTGTGAAGAAAGCTGAGTACCAAAGAATTGATGCTTTTGAACTGTGGGGTTGGAGAAGACTCTTGAGAGTACCTTGGACTGCAAGATCCAACCAGTCCTTTCTAAAGGAGATCAGTCCTGGGATTTCTTTGGAAGGAATGATGCTAAAGCTGAAACTCCAGTACTTGGGACACCTCATGCAAAGAGTTGACTCATTGGAAAAGACTCTGATGCTGGGAGGGATAAGGGGCAGGATGAGAAGGGGACAACAGATGATGAGATGGCTGGATGGCATCACCGACTCTATGGACGTGACTTTGAGGGAACTCCGGAGTTGGTGATGGACAGGGAAGCCTGGCATGCTGCAATTTATGGGGTCGCAAAGAGTCAGACACGACTGAGGAACTGAACTGAACTGAACTGATGATGTTTATTTGGAATAATACATTTACAAGGTCTGGCACAGCATATATTCCCAATGAACATTAGTTTGTTTACAACTGTGTTATAAATATACATGTAAAATACATATTAAAATGTAATAGAAAGTTGTTACTCATGTAAAGTTCATTATCAAAGTATTTTAAATATGCCCCACACAAAACATATATATTATGCATATATATTAATTATATATGCATATAAAATCATTATATAAAATATGCATTTTATATTTTGAAAATATATAATCATAAGAGGTGATAAATTTCAACAATACTAAACGCAGTTAAAGAATCATGAAAATTTAAATAATTGCCACTTCTCAATATATTTATCATTCTGCATTGGACATCTTCTTTTGTAGTGGATAATGATATATTGAATATGATTTTAAATAAAATCAGTATAGCCCTTACTGTGTCGATGTGTGTCAGGGGCCACCACAGCACTGTGGTGCTGTGAAGTGACTGTCCTCCAGTTAAAGTAAATAAATAAATAAATAAATAATAAATTTTCAAAATTTCTTTTTGACATAATTTTTTAAGTAATAATCGTTTGCCCTACTACGTGCAGTGGTTTTTTCAGAGATACTACAGGGCAGTAAGGGAGTTTGATGGGGCAATATGTTTATAATTTCTCATCCAATACTCCTGAGTGAAGAACAGATATTTTTCCCCCATCAAACCAATCAGTCTGTTTGCCATGACTCTTGCCTGAATGCCCCAAACTGTTTTCCTCATCCGATTGTGAGTACAGAGATAGAATAGGAAGGTAGGTAAGCATGGGAAAGTAATTTTCTCAGAAAGTTCAATAAGGACATAACTGACATTCTTTGAAAAAGTGAATTCTCATTCACTTTTATTCCACCTTCATTATGGCACTAGGCCACCATCAGCTACTGCATGTACTGCTACAACTTCCACAAATATCTCTTTCTCCCATATTTACCTAACTCCATTCATCCCTCAAATATCCATTAATTTCTATTTCCAGCAAAAACTTTCCCTGTAGAGGATAGCACGCACACGCGCACACACACCCCCACATGCACAAGTACACATAACATACACGTGCATATTCAAAGGCAGATGCTCCTGACAATTGCTTACCTAGCACTTTGTGTTGCAAGATACTTAACATTTGCAATTGAAACGAACATCACACTTCTCTGAAAGACCATGACTGTATCTTCACAGCCACTCTGTCCTCAGTGATTAGCTGAGAGCCAGGCAAATAACTGATACTTATAATACAATATTCATGATTTACTTATTAAATGAATTAACAAAACATACCTGAGGAGAATGGACGGGTACAAATGGTAGTAGCTCTGTCTTCTATGCAAGAGGGCTTAGTGATGAACTGTTGCGACAGAAATGAGTAAAAGTTCAACAGGATATTGTCTTAGTTATTTGCTTGTAATTGAGAGCAGTTTTAAAACAGAAGCAGCTAAAACACACTAAAATAGTGGCTATTATCCAAAATCACTGACATAAGACCTATATAATTTGAAAATGCTTATATTTTTCTAGTAACTGATACGAGGAAAAGCCTAGAGTAATTGTGTGAAATATATAATATAAATGCATCCATTCAATTTCTCAAGTAAATAAAATTTGGCTGAGAAAATGCCAAGACTTCCTTAAAGCAGATGATAAGGATAATTGCTAGGCTCCAACTTGTTTGTCAGAGAAGGCAATGGCACCCCACTCCAGTACTCCTGACTAGAAAATCCCATGGACGGAGGAGCCTTGTAGGCTGCAGTCCATGGGGTCGCTGAGGGTCGGACACGACTGAGCGACTTCACTTTCACTTTTCACTTTCATGCATTGGAGAAGGCAATGGCAACCCACTCCAGCGTTCTTGACTGGAGAATCCCAGGGACGGGGGAGCCTGGTGGGCTGCCATCTATGGGGTCACACAGAGTCGGACACGACTGAAGTGACTTAGCAGCAGCAGCAACTTGTTTGTAATTGTATCTCCATAACCACATTTAGTAAAACCTATATGCTATTAAGTTGCTTTCCATTTTAGTATTATCTGTATTCCTCTGAACTTCAAACAATATCTTGAGGCCAAAGGTCGTGGAAGTGACCTATCAACAAGGAATTCAGTTTGTTGAGAGTTATTGAATGTTTAATTCTTTCAAATGCTTTTCCTGCATCTATTGAGATCATATACTTTTTATCCTTTATTGTATTAATGAGGCATATCATATCGATTGATTTGTAGATGGTGAACCATCCTTTATCCCTGGAATAAATTATATTTGGTCATGGTGAATGATCAGTTTAACATATTGTTGTATTTAGTTTAGCCATATTTTGTTGAGGATTTTGGCCTCTGCTCACCATGGATATTAGCCTGTAATTTTCATGTGGTGTCCTTGTCTGATTCTGGTATCAGGGAAATGTTAAGTTTGGAAATGTCCCCTCCTCTTTTGTTTCTGAAAGAGTCTGAAAATAATAAGGATTGATGTGGATAGAAACTAATGTAAAGTTTCTACATTATCGTCAAGAAGTAGATGTCTTCTTATTTTATGCTGAGGTACATTTCCTGTATATCCTGTTTGGCACTGCCCTCCATCAGATATGCCACTAGTGTGTGATACCCAGCTCTGCAACAAAATTGTGCACTTTGGGAAGAAGGGGGTATTGAGGAAGCCTGCAATCTGGGAGGTGACATCAAAACTGCAGCAAGGCAGACATAATCCTGTGTTTAGGTTCCAGCTTAAAGATTCTAAAAATATATCCTTGCCTTTGGTACATGACTAAGCCTCCTAGCTGGAGGCTGATACTCTATATTGTGAATTTTCAGTGGACCCTGAAGGATGGCGGGGCTCTCCTAAAACTCCATGGTAAGTATGATGACATAATGCAGTTCTCTTGAACAAGCTGAGCCTGGAGATCTCCCTTGTTAGAAGGTGGTAAAACTCCATCTTCTGCTCGGTGGCTCCCCTGTATGTGGGTGAAGAAGTTGCTTTACAAAAGCAGAGAGGGACCTAGGGACCAAGGCACCCCATCTGGCTCAGCCTCCATTCTAGAGAGCTAGTTTGGCATGGTCTGCACCAAATGCATGAAAAGGAAGAAAGTAAAAAGCCTCATGTTTAATGAAGAATAACTGGCAATTTCTAGATGGCCAGAACTCTCATTCACAGACAACTATTACCTTGAAGGTCAGACCACCTTCATGGGGGTCTACTAAGAATTCTTCAGGGATGTCATACCACTGTGACATTATTAGTCATTTGTCTGTGCTTATAGAGAGTACACTTGCATTGCTGTGCTTGTCTCTGATATGGGTTTGACTGCTGAGGACACCCCCTACGTATCTAGCCTCTACAAAGCAAGGTAGCAGTGACATCTTTCTGTGAGAAGAGAAGACAAGAGTTTATTTCAGACCTGCCTGACCAAGGGGAAGCACACAACTGCCTAACCTAATTCACAAATTGTTGATTTATAGAAACTTCTGAATTTGATTTGCAGCAAAGGGTCAGTTCTGAGTCTTGGTTCTGACAGCTTTATACTCTTTTTAAACATTTCTGCACTGCCAGAAAAGTACAGAACATACCTCTCTATAGCAAACTGGAAATAGAGGGAATACTTCAACATACTAAAGGCGATATGACAATCCTGAAATTAACATCAACTTCAATGATGAAAAGCTGAAAGTCTTTCCTCTAAGGTAAGTGGGAAAAAGGGATGTATATTCTCATCAGTTTTATTCAACATAGTATTGGAATTCTGATTAAGAGCAACTAGGCAAGACAAAGAAACAGAAGAAATTCAAATTAGAAAGAAAGACGTAAAACTATCTAATTACAGATGACAATAGTATAGGCATTTTTCCAAGAAAGACTTATGAATGGCCAACAGCTACATGAAAAGGTCCTTAACATTACTAAGCACCAGGAGAACGCAGATTAAAACCACAATAAAGTATCACCTCACTGAAACATGTAATAAGTGTTGGTGAAGGTGAGAAAAGGGAATCTCTGTACAGCGCAAGTGAGAATGCAAATTAGCTCAACCTGTCCAGAAAACAATATGGAGATACCTCAAAATAGTAAAAACAGATTTATCATATGATCCAGCAATGCCACTTCTGGCTATATATCCAAAGAAGATGAAAACAAATTATCCACACTAAGATGTTCACCACAGTATTATTCACCACACCCAAATTACAAAAACAACCTATGTGTCCATCAATGGGTGAATAGATCAAGAGGATGTGACATACATATAGACATACACATATATACATACAAATGGACCTGAAAGATACAATACTAGGTGAAATCAGGCAGACAGAGAAAATCAAATACAGTTCAGTTCAGTTCAGTTCAGTGACTCAGTGTCCGACTTGTTGCGACCCCATGATCGTCGCACACCAGGCCTCCCTGTCCATCACCAGCTCCCAGAGTTTATTCAAACTCATGTCCATTAAGTTGGCGATGCAATCAAACCATTTCATCCTCTGCCGTCCCCTTCTCCTCTTGCCTTCAATCTTTCCCAGCATCAGGGTCTTTTCAAATGAGTCAGCTCTTCGCATCAGGTGGCCAAAGTATTGGAGTTTCAGCTTCAATATCAGTCCCTCCAGTGAACATTCAGGACTGATTTCCTTTAGTATGGACTGGTTGGATCTCCTTGCAGTCCAAGGGACTCTCCAGAGTCTTCAACACCACAGTTCAAAAGCATCAATTCTTCAGCGCTCAGCCTTCTTCACAGTCCAACTCTCACATCCATACATGACCACAGGAAAAACCATAGCCTTGACTAGACAGACCTTTGTTGGCAAAGTAATGTCTCTGCTTTTGAATATGCTGTTTACGTTGGTCATAACTTTTCCTCCAAGGAGTAAGCATCTTTTAATTTCATGGCTGCAGTTATCATCTGCAGTGATTTTGGAGCCCCCCCAAAAATAAAGTCTGCCACTGTTTCCACTGTTTCTCCATCTATTTGCCATGAAGTGATGGGACCAGATGCCATGATCTTTGTTTTCTGAACGTTGCCCTTTAAGCCAACTTTTTCACTCTCCTCTTTCACTTTCATCAAGAGGCTCTTTAGCTCTTCTTCACTTTCTGCCATAAGGGTGGTGTCATCTGCATATCTGAGGTTATTGATATTTCTCCCAGCAATCTTGATTCCAGCTTGTGCTTCATCCAGCCCAGCATTTCTCATGATGTACTCTGCATATAAGTTAAATAAGCAGGGTGACAATATACAGCCTTGAAGTACTCCTTTTCCTATTTGGAACCAGTCTGTTGTTCCATGTTCAGTTCTAACTGTTGCTTCCTAACTTTCATAGAGATTTTTCAAGAGGCAGGTCAGGTGGTCTGTTATTCCCATCTCTTTCAATGAAATCAGGCAAACAGAGAAAATGAAATACAATATGTTATCAACTATGTGTGGAATTTTTAAAAGTCAAAATCTTAGAAATAAAGAATAGAAAAGTGATTGCTCATGTATTGGGAGTTGGGTTAGGAGAAATAGGTTGGTAAAAGGGTCCAAACTTTCAATAGGGAGGTGGATAAGTTATGGGGACCACTTTATGTAATACATTTTGAGGACTACCTTATGTAAAATATAGTGAGTGCGGTTGATATGGCACATGTAACAGAACTGCTAAATACCAACAGAGTAGAACTTTAATGTTCTTATACACACACACAGATACACGAACAATAAATATGTGAAGTGATGGATGTGTTAACTAGATGGGAGAAATCTTTTTATAATATATATAAACATCAAATCACAAGATGTACACTTTGTTTTATGCTTTTATATGTAAATTAAACCTTAATAACCACAATTTTTAAAAAGATGTCTTAAACACTGGACATGATGGAATAATCTAGGGCTTCCCAGGTGGCACAGTGGTAGAAGACTCTGCCTGCAAATGCCAGGAAAGGCAAGAGATACAGGTTCAATTCCTGGGTCAGGAAAATCCCCTGGAGTAGGAAATGTCAACCAACTATTTTTGTCTGGAAAATCTCATGGATAGAGGAGCCTTATGGGCTATAGTCCATAGGGTCACAAAGAGTCAGACATGACTGAGAATATGTGTGTGTGTGTGTGTGTGTGTGTGATTATAATATAGACTAATAATATAACCATTTTTATATAATAATCTGAATTCATTAGTCAAGGCTTTTGTTTCCATATTATTTGGTGCAATATTGTCAGTAAACTAGCAAAATGAAAATTTACATCATTGAAAAGGCTCAGTTCAATTAATATCTGAGATAAACCAAAAACATTTGCATCATTTTTAATCTCATAAGTAGTATCTTGAAAATGAATATAATTGAATTGTAGAGAAAATACTTTTGTTGAAATATGCAAAATTGAGGTCACCTTAAGTTTAAAGTATGGAATTATGCTTAAACAAAAATTATATGCTCTTGATATCTTCACAGGCATTTTCAAATGGATAAAAAAAATACCTGAAAGAAACAACTGATAATATTTCAATGCTGTTGCTTTATTTTTTTTTTAATTTTATTTTATTTTTAAACTTTACATAATTGTATTAGTTTTGCCAAATATCAAAATGAATCCATCACAGGTATAATTTGAAAAGGAAAGCCTTTCATTTAGGGAAAATTCTCAGTGTCGATCAACTTTCATCTTATCTTTTGTATAACAAATAGTTAACCTATAAACTCCAACAACAACATTTTTAAACCTTTAGAATAGAGGTATCAATAGATGTCCCTGCAGTAATGGAAACATTTTATATATATGCTTTCCCATATAGTAATCAAAGTCCAGCTGTAGCTATTGACTTTGTGAACTGCTTCTAGTGTAACTAAGAAACCTAATTTTTAAATGTATTTTAAGTACATCAAACAAATAATTACATATAGCTAATGTATACTGTAGCAGTATACATTTTAGAACATTTTATACAACATTTTTATATATACAATATATCTACTGTATATATCTATATATATTATATATATCTATTGTATATATCTATATATACATATATATTTTTAGATATATACAATATATCTACTGCATATATCTATATATATGTATATATATACATATATTTATTGTATATATTAATGTATATTAATATTATCATATTAATATTAATATATATTAATATATACAAGAGATATATATAGATATATACAATAGATATATACTATATATATAGTATATACTGTATATGCTTCTCACACATATACTATATACTATATACATACTATATGTATATACATATACATAGTATATGTATATATATACATATACATAGTATATACATACTATATATATACACATATACTATATACTATATGCTTCTCTCACAAGCATACTGTGAGTGAGGGAAACCTGAAGCAAAAGAATATGTACTTACAAATCCATTTATGTAAGTTCAAATAAGGCAAAATTAACTGTTAATGTTAAAATCAGATTATGGTTACTTTTGGGGGAAGAGAGGAGTAGTGACTGAGACTTTTTGGAGTGTTTGCATGTCTTGTTATCTTATTTGGGAGATGGTTAAATTGTGTACCTATTTAAGGAAATTCATAGAGATATACACTTAACATTTGAACAATTTCTGTATATGACAAAAAATAATGATTTACCTTAAAATTCTTTTATTTAACACATAACTGTGTCTCAGTTGACATACTCTTAGAAGAAAGTTGATAAATAAATATATACCTTGAAATAATTAGTGATAAAGACCGAAACGTCTAAGGAAGTTATTTTATCAAAGACTAAAATTGCCACTTTTTCTCATATAAATTCATGGTGTGTATAGCACACACTTTAGATATCTTCTTATTTAAAGTGAGTTTTTATGATTTCTTAATATTTCTAACACAAGTATGATATATACTAGTATGGACTAGAAACAATAACATGAAAAGTAATCATTTCAGAAATTCAGTTCATGAAGCGTAAGTTTTTGTGTTTTTATAGTCATATTATACCTTGAAGGTTGAAAGAGAAAATGTCTTTGAAATATTACTTATCTTCATGATGTGAAGTCACGAACAAGGACAAATTTTTGTTAGTTAAAAAAAATCCTCTGACAGAAATTCTCATTAGCAATTTGATATGGGTAGAGTTTGCATATATTATAATTACCTAATATTTATAACCTCTATACTAATTTTTACTTTTCTTTTGGCTATATGCCTACTTTTCTTAAATTGATTTATTAATGCCCAAGGTTGCTTTGCAGTTTTATCCTTTTAGCAATAATAGATGCAATATATCACAAAAACAAATTTTTAAGAGAACATCATTAGAGTGATGTAGCACTAGTAATAAACCCCTTCACACTTGGATAAACTTAAATCAGTTTCTCTTTATTGATTTTTGGTCATAACATAATTTTAAAGTTCAACTCAGTTAATAAAAAAAGATTTGCTCTAGTGTTATGGGCAAAATACTTGTGTTGTAAGTTCCCACTTCATTTGTGGAAGACCCGTAGAGTTGTATCATATATAGATCTTGGCTAGATATAGCAATGAGGAGATTATTTTATGATCATCTTTATGTGTCATATCTTATCCTTATACTTTTATTGATGTAAATCTTTCAGTTCATCCTTATCATAGGTCTAATGATTACACAAGTGAACATTTATTTCCTATTGCCTTTGATTTGTGTATATTTGTAAGGATGTGGGTGTATGTGTTAAAGATGTAAAAAATCAATATTTATCAAATGTAAAAATAATGAATGTTTAAAAGATTCATTTTATCATGAGAATAGTTTAAGTATTTTTTACTAATAATCTGCTACTTTCCTACAGAATGCTATATGTTATTTCTTTATGTATGATTGCCAGTCCCATATAGAGAGTGGACTGTTTTTTTATCTTATCATTCATTCACTAAACTGGTTTCAAAAATCAGTTAATCCAATCAACTTTTAACATTTTGAATCACAGACTCTATGAAAGGTATATTCCATCAGAGAATTAGTATATTCATCCAGAATTAAGTAATTAGTTGTATGTAAAAAGGTTAAAAAAATGATTGTATATGAACTGAAATAAGGATGTTAAACTTCTATTTATTGTCATTCTTCTTGTAAACTATATCTACCATCATGGTTCTCATTTCTCCCCAGTTACACATAACAGATTACATATGCTACTTGATTACCTGGGTTCATTCAATTATGGTCCACAGCATTTATAAAATTCTCATTATCAACAAGTAACCCTTCACCTTTAGTTTTTTGCACAAGGAAACCAATCAGAATTCAGGAGAACAAATGTTCACACTATTATCACCTTATATCCACTCTATATTTTAAAAAGTAAATTGTTAACGAATTTCTCTGCTTTAGGTTTAACATGTCATATAATATTTTTCACATGTATGTGGTAAGACTGTAGATCAAAGAAGATAGGCCATAACACATTGAGCATATGCTTAAGAAAAAAGTAGCATCAGACAATTAGTAATCACTGGCCTAAAGAAAATTAAAGGATAATGTTATTAGATTGAACGATAGAATATGTTTCATTGAATTTTGATTCCGACAGCAGAAAGGCAATAACTACTTGCTCTGTTCTCTAGTAGCCTAAAAAATTAATGTCTATATTTTAATGTATCTAGAGATAAAGGAGTCCTCTATGGAGCTGACCAGAACCAAGATCCAAAACACATACACATCTTCAACATCTTTCTGTCACCACGCATCAAAGCCCCTGATATCTTTGCAAACTGAAATGTTATCTAACTTTAAAAGTCAGTTTAAATGTGATCATTCATTCAACAAATATTTATTGAGCTAGGCATCTGGTATTAGGAAAATAAAGGAAAAATAAGACACAAAACTCCTTCAGTTAAAAGCACAGAGAATCTAAAGTGAAGCAGACATGGGAATAATTTGTTAGTACAGTAAAACATGTCTATAGAGGGTGGGCAAGGTAAGGTTAAGCAGGCAACAGACGTCTGACTATGAATTTCCAGAGGAAGAAGAAAGGAGCTATCCCATTTCCCCCAGGAACAGCCATGTGTCACCAGAACACATCACAGACTTCTACAGGTAGTTTAACAGAGCCATTAAAACGTACGCTTCCAGATCACAAAGAACTAGGTTCAGATTCAATTGAAGACATTTGCCATACTGCTGAGGTTGGATAATTTTCTTAATATACTTAAGTTTCCATAACTTAATCTACAAAATGACACTATCAGGGTGTTTGTAAAGATGGAATGAGATAATATATGTACAAAGCATCCAGGTTCTAGGACATAATAAATGGTCAATAAAGCACAGATTCATCTAATGCACTTGCACCCAAAAACAGAATGTTGAATCAGTGTTCAGCAAAAAAAAGACTGATGTAAGCGAACTAAGAAAAATTTTTAAAACTACTTACTGAATGCCTAAGACTGTCAGTTTGTCTCTATGACATCATGAAGAATGATTATTTAAAAAATAATAAAAGAGTAATGAAAGAGTTGTTTGCTGCAGTCTCAAAGAGATGCATCGCTGATGAGACCTTCTTTAGAAACACCACCATAAAACTTTTTTTTTTTTTTTTTAATGCACATAAACACAAGACCTACTTTGAGTTTCATTTGGTAAGAATTTCAGTTCTGTGTGGCTTTAAGTAATAACATTTGAAGTACAAATGATTTCTCCCCCACCCCTCAATGGGGAGGCTTGTCCAGAAAATCACAGGTAATTTAAACCTTCCATAGTATATGATAAAGATAACCTTTTTCTTACTTCCCAAAACTCTAACTTTATTCTTTTAACAATAAAGCATTATCCTGGCCACAGCATTGTCCCTTTGTCTATCTGTTTGTTTGCCTGTTCATTTTTAAGGACACCAAGATAGTAAGTCAATAAGAAAATAGAGGGCAAAGTCAGACCATATTCTCGTAAGATTTAAGCCTGTACAAGAACATCTAGAATTAATCATGTGTGAACCTGGAGCTAGTCAACCAGCTAATTGCCTTCAACAAGGTTCATCATTAATCCAGATACTGCCATTCTATTTCAGTTAAAAATGGAATTTCACATGGGCAGGAGAGCTGCTATAGTACTACCCATAACTCACTAAAGATTGAATGCCTTCTTCCACTGTTGCCAATGGTTCATGGTGGCATATGTTGATATTGTGCCATAAATGCCTATATAATTTAGGCTCATGTGCCTAAAAGAGATGAAAGGTCTACACAAATTTACACTTAATGTGTAGAATGAGATGTTCAAATTTCTGAAATGTTCACTATTTTCAAATTGCAAAACTTTTTTTAAGCTCATCATATTTCCTAGAATTTTCATTCTGCAATATTGTATGCCACTTTTTTAGCCACTCAAATGTAATCTTCTAAAATAAACACATACTCATATACTCCTTGTGGAGTGCAGGAAAAGTGCCACTCTTACTAGAATCCATTCCTCTTTGTTATATTGAAAATATTACAAAATAGTATTATTTTTTGTTGTTAAAGAAGGGATACTTTTAGAATCACAAAATCATGAAGCATCAGTGTTTAGAGGTTATTCAGCTCAACCCCTTAATGTTAAAAACAAACAAAATGAGACTCAAACAATTTATCAGTTCACTTCAGACACTCAGACATGTCTGGCTCTTTGCAACCCCATGGACTATAGCACACCAGGCTTCCCTGTCTATCACCAATTCCCAGAGCTTGCTCAAACTATGTCTATAGAGTCAGTGATGCCATCCACCCATCTCATTCTCTGTTATCCCTTTCTCCTCCTGCCTTCAATCTTTCCTAGCATCAGGGTCTTTTCCAATGAGCCCATTCTTCCCATCAGGTGGCCAAAGAATTGGAATTTCAGTTTCAGCATTAGTCCTTCCAATGAATATTCAGGACTGATTTCCTTTAGGATGGGCTGGTTGGAACTCCTTGCAGTCCAGGGGACTCTCAAGAGTCTCCTCCAACACAACAATGCAAAAGCATCAATTCTGCAGCACTCAGCTTTCTTTATAGTTCAACTCTCACATCCATACATGACTACTGGAAAAACCATAGCTTTGACTAGACAGAACTTTGTTGGCAAAGTAATGTCTCTGCTAATCTCTCATAGCTTTTCTTTCAAGGAGCAAGCATCTTTTAATTTCATGGCTGCAATCAACATCTGTAGTGATTTTGGAGCCAAAAATAATAAAGTCTGTCTCAGTTTCCATTGTTTCCATATATATATTTCTCATGAAGTGAAGGGACTTGATGCCACGATCTTAGTTTTTTGAACGTTGAGTTTTAAGCCAGCTTTTTCACTCTCACTTTCATCAAAAGGCTCTTGAGTTCCTCTTTGCATTCTGCCACAAGGGTGGTGTCATTGTGTATCTGAGATTATTGATATTTCTCCTGGCAATCTTGATTCCAATTGTACTTCATCTAACCCAGCATTTTGCATGCAGTACTCTGCATAGAGGGCTTCCCTCATAGCTCAGTTGGTAAAGAATCTGCCTGCAATTCAGGAGACCCTGGTTCAATTCCTGGGTTGGGAAGATCTGCTTGAGAAGGGATAGGCAACCTACTCCTATATTTTTGGTTTTCCCTTGTGGCTCAGCTGGTAAGGAATCCACCTGCAATGTGGGGAACTTGGGTTCAATCCATGGGTTGGGAAGATCCCCTGGAGAAGGGAAAGGACAGCACTCTGGTTCTGGCCTGTAGAATTCCATGGACTATAGTCCAAGAGATTGCAAAGAGTCGGACACGAGTGAGTGACTTTCACTTTCACTTTCACTCTGCATAGAAGTTAAATAAGGTTCCATATCCTATTCTAACTGTTGCTTCTTGACCTGCATACAGATTTCTCAGGAAGCAAGTAAGGTGGTCTGTTATTCCCATCTCTTTAAGAATTTTCCACAGTTTGTTGTGATCCACACAGTCAAAGGCTTTGGCATAGTCAATAAACTAAAAAATAAAGTAGATGTTTTTCTATGAACAAAGCTAGTGGAGGTGACGGAATTCCAGTTGAGTTATTCCAAATCCTAAAAGATGATGCTGTGAAAGTGCTGCACTCAATATGCCAGCAAATTTGGAAAACTCAGCAGTGGCCACAGGACTGGAAAAGCTCAGTTTTCATTCCAATCCCAAGGAAAGGCAATGACAAAGTATGTTCAAACTACCTCACAATTGCATTCATCTCACACATTAGCAAAGTAATGCTCAAAATTCTCCAAGCCAGGCTTCAACAGTACATGAACCGAGAACTTCCAGATGTTCAAATTGGATTTAGAAAAGGCAGAGGAACCAGAGACCAAATTGCCAACATCCAGTAGATCATCAAAAAAGCAAGAGAGTTCCAGAAAAACATCTACTTCTGCCCTATTGACTACACCAAAGTAGTCATGACTTAAACAATTAGTCAGTGGTGCTGCTGCTGCTGCTACTGCTGCTAAGTCGCTTCAGTCGTGTCCGACTGTGTGCGACCCCACAGACAGCCTCCTACCAGGCTCTTCTGTCTCTAGGATTCTCCAGGCAAGAACATTGGAGTGGGTTGCCATTTCCTTCTCCAGTGCATGAAAGTGAAAAGTGAAAGTGAAGTTGCTCAGTCGTGTCCAACTCTTAGCGACCTATTGGACTGCAGCCTACCAGGCTCCTCCGTCCATGGGATTTTCCAGGCAAGAGTACTGGAGTGGGGTGCCATTGCCTTCTCAGTGGTGCAGCTAAGACCAATTTATTTTGTCCATCATTATACTTTCAAAAAGTATAAACATATAAACTACAAATGGGAGTCTTTCCCAATGAGTAAAATGGTGACACAATCACCTTTATATCATAATTCTGATATACAAACACACATATATAACACTTTAAAACAGCTAAACAAACATGTCAAAAAGATCTAAATTCAAACATTCTTCATAATTCCTCAATAGATATTATTCAGTAAATTAAAGATTATATGTTTAGCAGTTCCCTCAGTTTGAGATTGACAAGATATGTTGCAAATCCAAAGAGTCCACTTTTTTATCACATTTTTTTTTCCCATTTGTGTTACTTTGATTCAGAATAGCTTTGCTTGAAGTATTCATACTAGCCTTGCCTGCAGCATTCTTCCAACACTTACTGACCCTCCCTAGAAGCTATTAATACCAAATGTGCAACCATATAATATATCACCTTTGTTCTGATTGTTCATCCATGAAATTATTCATTCTTCATTCCTTCACCTTCTAGAGAGTGGTGTATAGCCAAACTAACCATATGACATAGTCTTAGGAACAAAATACAAGTCTGTAAAAAACCTTCTGCTTTGTCAATAAAAACAGCCTTTTATTATAAAGTTTTTTAACTTCAAAAATGGATTTTCCTTTTATAATCTATTTAATTCAGGAATAAAAATATATATTTTTATCAACTTGCAAAAAGACAAAATGATAATTTTTCATCATCATTGCCAGAGGTAAAGGAACCTTCCATGATGAAAGAAGCAGAAAATCTATTTCAACTATCACAGTACCTTAAGGATGAAGAAAATAGTTTTAATTTGGGGCAATAAATCACTTTTACAGCATTTCAGAGATCAAGAAACTTGCCTATCAAAACAATGTGGTCATCAAAATGTAAAGTCCTTAGGCAATGAGCACTGCAGTAAAATATTTTTCTCCTTTTATAACTGGATCAATATTCTTGAGTATATATATACATATATATATGTATGTATGCATATCAAGTCCCTTTCACCTTCTCTTTTTCATATTTGCTACAAGTTTTTCAATGTCAGGGGAGACTGAAAATCTTAAATTAAATCTAAACACATAAACACAACTATCTAGAAGATGCAAACATACACACAGAAAAAGCTTTCTATTCACCATTCTGAATAACAGCATTAATTTGCCTAGAAAACCAGAGATTTACCTTTGTTTCCTAGCCTGAGTTAAAGATTTTTTGAAATTGTATTTATTTTTAATTAGAGGATATCTGGTTTAAAATATTGTGTTAGTTTCTGCCATATGTCAATATAAATCAAACATAAATATACGCATGCCCTCTCCCTCTTGAGCCTCGCTCCCACTTCCTACCCATCCTACCCTTCTAGGTTTTCACAGCGCACCAGTTTTGAGCTCCCTGTGTCATATAGCAAATTCCGCCTGGCTATCTATTTTACATATGGTAATGAATATGTTTCAATGCTGCTCTCTCAATTCATCCCACCCTGTCCTTCACCCACTGTGTCCACAAGTTTGTTCTCTATGTCTGTGTCCCCACTACTGCCCTGTAAGTTTAGAGATATTTTAACAGAAGATAACAAATAGGGATATATTCTTTCCTAGACTCCTTGTTTCTAAAATAATACATACTAAGTGCCATCTGAGTTTCCTATTATATCTCTAGCTCCTGTCTTGTTGATGACAACAAAGAATGTGTTGACAACAATCAACTCCTTTTGCTAATAGGTCTTTGCATGTATTTTTCCCTTTGGCTGGAAGGTGCATCCCTCCTCTTCAAATCTAATATTTTCTTATTCTTTAGCTTTCAGTCAATAGCTTCTCTCCTCTTTTGGGGAGAAGCATTCCTGACCCCCTTTATCAGATTAGATCCCCCGGTAAAATACTGTAAGTACTTATACACTTATCCTATCATGTTTTTGATCAATTGCTATCTCAAATCCCCAACGATGCTGCCTAAAAAGGTCTGTATAGTCAAGACTATGGTTTTTCCAGTAATCATGTACAGATGTGAGAGTTGGACCAGAAAGAAGACTGGGTGCTGAAGAATTGGTGCTTTCAAACTGTGGTGCTGGAGAAGACTCTTGGGAGTCCCTTGGACTGCAAAGAGATCAAACCAGTCAACCCTCAAGGAAATCAACCCTGAAAATTCACCAGAAGGACTGATGTTGAAGTTGAAGCTCCAATACTTTGGCCACCTGATGCAAAGAGCTGACTCATTAGGAAAGACTCT
Source organism: Bos taurus (assembly GCF_002263795.3). NCBI lineage: Eukaryota > Metazoa > Chordata > Mammalia > Artiodactyla > Bovidae > Bos > Bos taurus. The sequence goes on from NC_037329.1 coordinate 100,121,193, forward strand.
GACGCTGGGAAAGGTTGAAGGTAAAAGGAGAAGTGGACAGTAGAGGATGGGATGGTTAGATAGCATCACCAGCTCAATGGACATGAACTTGGGCAAACTCTGGGAGATAGTGAGGGACAGGAAAGGTTGGCATGCTGCAGTCCATGGGGTCACAAAGAGTCGGACATGACTTAGCAACTGAACGACAACAACTATGCTGTAAACTGCATGGAAACAAAAATCATACTTATTTTTGCCAATTCCATATCTCTGGTTTCTAGCAAAGGATTGATACTACAAAATGTTTCATATATTCTTCTGAAAAATATGAAGGATTCAATTCCAGACTTTCTCATATCTGAACCAATTTGTAGTATATTTCAACACTATGACTCTGCTAAAGGAGTAATCATATTTCATACTCTAACTGAACCATGAATCAGAAAACAGGAGCCATATTTGAGTGGCAGTCTCTAGTTTGCAAATATATACAAGTGAGAACTGCTTAGATATGATAAGGTCAGGGGTCATAGATCTGTAACAGCAATTCAGATGTGTCAGCTGCTGGAATCAATACAAAAGCACATAAGTTCCTGAGATTCAGGTAATCACTAAGCATTAAATGAACATATAATTTCAGTTGATATGCAAGGCATTCCTTTTGTAGCAAGGATATTTTTGGTTAAAATTTACTGAGAAAAAGAGAGAGAGAGAGGAAATTAGTCACTTAATGTGGCCACAGTCATTTTTCTGGTTACAGACATCTCAATGAACTTCAGAAAAATGCAAATATTTTCCTCCAAAAGCTTCATTTATGCCAGATACAGAGATGCAGATACAGTACCATTTAACATCCATATTTAAAGGTGCTTTCCCACCTTTCATGAATATTTGTTAAACAAAGAGGGAAAAACAGTCCATTAGCTGTCAGAACACAAAGAACCTGTTAAAACATTCCTGTAAAAATAATAATTAATTTGAAAAATCTTATTATTAAGTTTTATCATAAAATTCATTGCTTTCTTAGTTCTCTTCTTGTGCAAGATAAGACTTCTGCCACTACTGTTTGACATCCGTGACCCTCTTCCAGCATCACCGTTTTATTATACCCCGTCTAAGCTCCATGTGTTCCCAGGGGCTCAGCGGTAAAGAAACTGCCTGCAATGCAGGACCCACATGAGATGCGGGATTGATCCCTGAGTCCGGAAGATCCCCTGGAGGAGGGCATGGCAACGCATTCCAGTATTCTGGCCTGGAGAATCCCATGGACAGAGGAGACTGGTGGGTTAGAGTTCATGGGGTCACAGAGAGTCAGACAGGACTGAAATGATTTACACGCATGCACATGCTTGATGTGTTACCCCTAATTCTTCTCAAATATGTTTATATTTTAGAAGAGCAATTCCTGTGTAAAGGAAATGTATGTTTAGTGCTTAAGTGGATTTTTTATGGGATTATCCGGTGTGCAGTGGTTTCACTATTTTTATATTCCAGTACTTATGAATGGCTGTACTATGACATTTAGTTGCTACTAACATTAGTTCTTTATATTCAGAGACATTTAAAATGAAGAATGGGAGGTACGAGTTCGTGGTCAAAAACACCAGGAAACACTTTCAACATTTCTTAATAAAACTGTCTATGTATTCCATTTCTATAAATTTCTCACTCACATTTTAAAAACTTACACAGTATGCACATATCAATTAAAATCAGTTACTTAACATGAAATATATTTAAAAAAGAAAATCGACTCATTTCTGTCTGGTTTCAGTGCTAACACTCCTCTTTCTCAAGTCATCAATGATTTCCTTATTGTGAATCTAGTGGATACTTTTCAACACTTATCATACCTAACATTTTTTAGCAGAATTTATCAAAAACACTCTCCTTCTTGATACTTCATAGTCTCCTGGCTTTCATGACACCAAATATTCTCTTGGATTTCTTCTTATTCTCATATTTCCACTTTTCCCGCTTCAGGTCGCAAGTTAAATGTCTTTTCTGTCTTGCCTGATCCTCCTAATCTCATTTGCATCTTTCCTTTGAGTAAATCCCTGCAGTTTACCTTCACAGTTGTTACTAATATTTTCTAACAGAGCATATTTTCTTGAGTGGTTTGTTTGATGTCCTCTAAGATGGTGATTGCAGCCATGAAATTAAAAGACGCTTACTTCTTGGAAGGAAAGTTATGACCAACCTAGACAGCATATTCAAAAGCAGAGACATTACTTTGCCAACAAAGGTCCGTCTAGTCAAGGCTATGGTTTTTCCAGTAGTCATGTATGGATGTGAGAGTTGGACTATAAAAAGCTGACCACTAAAAAATTGGTGCTTTTGAACTGTGGTGTTGGAGAAGATACTTGAGAGTCCTCTAGACTGCAAGGAAATCAAACCAATCAATCCTAAAGGAACTCAGTCCTGAATATTCACTGGAAGGACTGATGCTGCAGCTGAAAATTTAATACTTTGGCCACCTGGTGGAAAAAACAGGTTCATTGGAAAAGACCCTGATTCTGAGAAAGATTGAAGGCAGGAGGAGAAGGGGACGACAAGAGGATGAGATGATTGGATGGCATCACCGACTCAATGGACATAATTTGAGCAAGCTCTGGGAGTTGGTGATGGACAGGGAAGCCTGGTGTCCAAAGAGCAGGACATGCCTGAGCAACTAAACTGAACTGATAATTCTATGTTTGTAATGCCATCATCACCTCAAGTTTGGGTCTATTTGATATTTTCTCTATGTTATATATAAACAAGGAAACTTATTGTTTAAAGATGTGTAAAGCTGAAGTTAAATGCTTCAAGTCAAGTAAAATCACTATATACTATTATTTCATATTTGCTATCCTGTACTTATCAGTTATGGAGAAGGAAATGACAACCCACTCCAGTATTCTTGCCTGGAAAATCCTATGGATGGAGGAACCTGGTAGGATACAGTCCACTGGGTTGCAAAGAGTCAGGATTTTCATTTGGATCATGAGTTTGACACCTAAAAACAACTTGGGTGGAATCACCATAACTATGTTATTCAAGTGGGAGGTGCAGATAATAAAAAAATTTGCTATATAAATAAATATGAAACCTAATTAATCTCTGCTGCCAGCTCAGCAAAAATGTGAAAAGAAAAGGACAGACATGTTATTCTTCTGCTTACTTGTGTACTGTCATATCTGACTCTTGAGACCCCAGAGACTATAGCCACCAGGCTCCTCTGTTCATGGGATTTTCCAGGCAAGAATACTGGAGTGGCTTGCCATGCCCTCCTCCAGGAGATCTTCCCAACCCAGGGATCAAACATGTATCTCCTGCATCTCCTGTGTTGTTAAGAGAATTATTTACCACTGTGTCACTTTATCCATTTACTAAGAAAAAGTGTTGGGGCTATTAAATATCTGTCTATCAATAGCCTGCAACAGTTCTAAGAGTTACCCCACCATCTCCCAAGCCCTGATGAATGGAAGAAGGAGTCAACTAGGAGGCAGACTTGTAGCTTACAAGGTATAAAGGGAATGGGAATGGATATACTGTTACCACACAATTTTAGTGAAAATTTGAATAAGATGCAAAAAATAACAATGATGTAACTGAAAGTTTCCTGGAAAAGCCTTTCAATACTTGAAATGATGTTTTGAATTTGCATTTTAAATTTTAGCATTTCAGTTATTATGCCTTTGTTCTTTGTCATGTTGAAAAGAATTTAAACTAGCACACCACTGAATGTCAATCAAAATTCAAAATTTTTCTGAATCACTTTTATAAAATTAAATTCTAAATTTATTATATGCCACTCCATTTAAATTTTAGGTTTCTTTAAGAAGTCGTGCGAAACTTTTTGTGTCCCCTTTCTCCTTATAGCATTTTAACATATTTTACTATGGAAATAAGTTCATCTTCAAACAATTTGTACAGCTTTTATATTTGGACAAATTGTAACAGTTCCATTGTATTATTGTTTAGTTGCTACGTTGTGTCCAGCTCTTTTGCGACCCCATAGACTGTAGTGTACCAGGCTCCTTGTCCATGGGATTTCCCAGGCAAAAGTACTGGAGTGGGTTGCCATTTCCTTCTCCAGGGGATCTTCCTGACCCAGGAATCAAACTCATGTCTCCTATACTGGCAGGTAGATTCTTTACCACTGAGACACCTGGGAAGCTCAAATACTAACTTCAACTAACATATCAAGTGACAAATTTAAATAACAGAAATAATTTTTGCTACTAGATAATTTAACTCTTTGAATCTATAAAACTAGGTATGTGATAAGTTTAAAAAATAAAAGAATACTCTCTCAACATTTGGAGAGGTAGTTTCCTCATTTTAACATTTATATGAGATTAAAATAAATCATTTGGGTAGAACCTGAAAAGATTCATTCTATCATCACTATGCACAATCTGATGAAATATGGTATACTGCATTGTCAGCCAAAAGTATGTTTGAATAATCTCATTGCGATAAGAAGGCACTGTAATATTTTATCACATGGCATGGAAAATACCTTCTTATACAATTAACTGGACTTATATAAAACAATGTATTTATATATAGCTCTGGTAAAGCTTTTTTATTTATTGTAAGGCATTAATTAATTGAGTTGGCAAGAATGCACAGAAGAACTATACAAGAATGATCTTCATGACCCAGGTAACTATGATGGTGTGATCACGCACCTAGAACCAGACATCGTGGAATGCAAAGTCAAGTGGGCCATAGGAAGCATCACTACGAACAAAGCTAGTGGAGGTAATGGAATGTCTGTTGAGCTATTTCAATTCCTAAAAGATGATGCTGTAAAAGTGCTGCACTCAATATGCCAGCAAATTTGTAAAACTCAGCAGTGGCCACAGGACTTGAAAAGTTTTCATTCCAATCCCAAAGGAAGGCAATGACAAAGATTGTTCAAACTAACGCACAATTGCACACCTCTCACACACTAGAAATGTAATGCTCAAAATTCTCCAAGCCAGGCTTCAACAGTACATGAACCAGAAACTTTCAGATGTTCAAGCTGGATTTAGAAAAAGCAGAGGAACTAGAGATCAAATTGCCAACATCTGTTGGATCATTAAAACAGCAAGAGAGTTCGGGAAAAACATCTACTTCTGCTTTATTGACTATGGCAAAGCCTTCGACCGTGTGGATCACAACAAACTGTGGAAAATTCTTAAAGAGATGGGAATACCAGACCACCTGACCTGCCTCCTGATAAATCTGTATGCAGGTCAAGAAGCAACAGTTAGAACTGGACATGGAATAACAGACTGGTTCCAAATTGGGAAAGAAGTATGTCAAGACTGTATATTGTCACCATGCTTATTTAACTTATATGCAGAGTACATCATGTGAAATGCCAAGCTGGATGAAGCACAAGCTGGTTCAAGATTGCCAGGAGAAATATCAATAACCTCAGGTATTCAGAGGACCTGACCTGCATTTTGAGAAATCTGTATGCAGGTCAGGAAGCAACACTTAGAACTGGACATGGAACAACAGACTGGTTCCAAATAGGGAAAGGATTACGTCAAGACTGTATATTGTTACCCTGTTTATTTAACTTATATGAGGAGTACATCATGAGAAATGCTGGGCTGGAAGAAGCACAAGCTGGAATCAAGATTGCCAGGAGAAATATCATTAACCTCAGATATGCAGATGACACCACCCTTATGGCAGAAAGTGAAGAAGAACTAAAGAGCCTCTTGATGAAAGTGAAAAGGAGAGTGAAAAAGTTGGCTTAAAACTCAACATTCAGAAAACTAAGATCATGGCATCCATTCCCAGCACTTCATGATAAATAGATGGGGGAACAGTGGAAACAGTGATAGACTTTATCTTTTTGGGCTCCAAAATCACTGTAGATGGTGACTGCAGCCATGAAATTAAAAGACACCTGCTCTTTGGAAGAAAAGTTATGACCAAACTAGACAGCATATTAAAAAGCAGAGACATTACTTTGTCAACAAAGGTCCATCTAGTCAAAGCTATGGTGTTTCCAATAGTCATGTATGGATGTGAAAGTTGGACTACAAAGAAAGGTGAGCACCAAAGAACTGGTACTTTTGAACTGTGGTGTTGAAGAAGACTCTTGAGAGTCCCTTGGACTGCAAGGAGATCCAACCAGTCTATCCTAAAGGAAATCACTCTTGAAAATTCATTGGAAGGACTGATGCTAAAGCTGAAACTCCAATATTTTGGCTACCTGATGTGACGAGCTGAGTCGCTGGAAAGACCCTGATGCTGGGAAAGATTGAAGGAAGGAGGAAAAACAGACGACAGAGGATGAGATGGTTGGATGGCATCGTTGACTCAATGCACATGAGTTTGAGTAAGCTCCGGGAGTTGGTGATGGACAAGGGAAGCCTGGTGTGTTGCAGTCCATGGGGTCGCAGAGTCGGACATGACTGAGTGACTATACTGAATTATTAATTAATTCACACCCAATTCTTAGTAATGGGAACTTTACATTCAGCTTAAAGGATACTTTCTCTATTTCTGTTTCTCAATGTCTTCTAATGTTTCTTTTTATCCTCAAACTAATATTCCCATAGTTATGTGGTCCTATTTTAGGCAGAATCTAATATGGCTCCCAAGAAATCTGCTTCATGGTGTAATCCTCTGAAGTGCATGACTCACTTGAATATAATATGTTTTCTCTCTCCTAATTATGTTATATTATTTTGTTTCTTGTATTCAGCTGAATTTGAGTTCACAGAAAAGGAGATTATTCTGGGTGGTACAGAGCTAATTAGGCAAGCCCTTTAAAGTCAGAGTAATTCAAAGCAACAAATATGCTCTTCTGTGACCCAGAACAAAGCAAATGACCATGCTGTGAACTACAGATGGAAGAAGCTGCACAGCAAAGACCTGAGTGTCACATGGCAAAGGCCTGTAGGTTCTGAGAACATAGCTGGGCTGACAGCTATAAGTGAATAAGGACCCTTTTTCTGTAGCTTCAAGCACTTGAAATTTTTCCAACAACCTGACTTGGAAAAGGACTTCTGTCTCTAAGTAAGAAGTCAGCACTGGCTGATATCATGATTTCACCCTAGTGAGGCTCTGAGCAGAGTCTAGCCATGTGTACCTGTACCTCTAACTCACAGGATTTTACATAATACATGTATGCTGCTTCAAGCCATTAAGTTGGTGGTAATTTGTTATCCAGCAATAGAAAACTAACAGTCCCAATGCTTTACCCAAGTTGTAGGAAATTTTGTTCTCTATCCAAAAAAAATTATAATAATAAGTAAATACGGAGTTTTAGAAAAATTTACTAATTTTAACGTATTCTATCTGATGAAATCACTGATAAACTTACTGTTTAAAATTGAAGAAACATAGACAATTATCTAAAAACTGACAATTTTGGAAGAGAACAACAAAATAGTGTACATTTGGAAATCCTATGGAGGATTTCCAAACACTGAGCCTGCACTTAGATGATTTGAGCATTATAAAGCAGTGAGGCCTTCTTAGAAAACTCATTTGTATATGCACATTTAGTTATGATGAATGGTAGAGTGCAATATAATAGAGGAGAGCAGATAATTTATAATTAAAATCACATATTTCCGATAGACTAATGAGCCTTCAAGATCTTCAATGGATACTTTATTTCACACATTCATTCAGCAAGAACATTTTTATGGGGTTATTGTATTCATGGTGCCAACCAGAATTTTAACACTGGAGGGAGAAAGAAGCAGAAAACAGAATTCTCATTCTCCAGAGTCTATCACATATGTGAGACATAAGGTCGGCCAAACATTTCTTCATTTTTTAAGTAAAAATAAGAGACATATTTTTCATTTTCACCAGGAACATCATTGACCAACATATTCACCCATTTTGTTCCACTACCTTCTGCCATTTTTCAGGGAACTTCATAATTTCATCTCCCCAAAACCTTTTATCCTTTTGTGCAAAGAACAGTTCCAGGTTCCTTTTACAGTCTTACAGGGAATTGAATTTTTTTTTTTTCCATTAAGAGAATTTTGTAAAGACTAAAATAAATGGAAATCTGAAGGTGCAATGTCTGGTGAATATGGCAGATGAATCAGAACTTCCCAGCTAAGCTGAAACAGGTTTTGCTGGTCATCAGAAAAACATGTGATCTTATGGTACCCTAATGGAAGATTATGTATTTTCTGTTGACTAATTCTGTATGTTTTTTAAGTACTGCTTTCAGTTGGTCTAATTGGGAGCAGTACTTTCTGGAATTAATTGTTTGATGTTTCAGAAAGAGCTCATAATAGAGGACTCCCTTCCAATCCCAATATATACATACCATAACCTTCTTTGGATGAAGACCGGCCTTTGCAGTGATTGGTGGTGGTTCATTACACTTGCCCCACGATTTTTTTCATTCCACATTATTGTACAGTACCCACTTTTCATCCCCTGCCTCAGTTTATTTTAAAAATGGAATGTTTTTGCTATGTTTCAGCAGAGAAATGCATGTAGAAATACATTCAAGAAGGGTTTTTCACTTGCGTGGAGCCCAAATATAAAAGCAATTAACATAACCAAATGGTGCAAATGATTTTCAACACTTGATTTGGATATTTTGAGTATGTCAGGTATCTTCTATGTGGTATAATGTTAATTGTTCTCAATGAATGCCTTGATTTGATTGCTATCAGTTTCAACAGGTCTTCCTGAATGCGGAGCATTGTCCAGTGAGAAATTACCTGCTCGAATCTTCAAAAACCACTTATTTGACATGTTTGATCAGTTACAGCACATTCTCGATACACTGCACAAATCTCTTTGAATTTCAGTTTAATTTTACCTTTCTTGAAATAATAAAGTATGGCGTGCCAAAAACGTTGCTTTTTTCCTTCCATCTTCAATATTAAAATAACACTAAGAATCAAGAAAAAAATTCAGACATTCAAAACAGACAAAATCTTAGGGTGTCCCACAAGAAAAAAAGAGTAAGCTTTAAAATATTTTCTCTTTGCTTTTTAACCAATTCTAAATTATATGTCTGGGTTCCTGATGCATTATACCTTGAAAGTCCAGGCATTTAAAAAGAGGAGGATCTTCTCTGTCCATCTTTCATTATTTCAGATTGAAATGGCAAAGTGCCTAGATGCCATACGTAAATGCCAGAAACAGCATTAAAAATCTGGCTCTTGTTAAATGCCTTCGAAGAAACTGTTTTCATCAGGAAATAGCAATTACATGGGTAATATGGCCTGCCAAGGTTTATTCTAGACATGGGAAATGTTTCACAGTGTGTATATTTTCTTTACATATCTTTACACTTCATACATACCAGTTTGCACAGAAACATGATAAAAAATATGTGGATAAAATCCAGTACAATGTATGTTGTTATTTATTTATTTGGACACATTCTTGTAGTCAAATAGGATAAAAAATAACTTTTCTTTTTCTATTTATTTTCTTAAAAAATTTAGCTCATTCTTCAGTTTCCTTTTTCAGAGAATTTTAAGCAAGGATCAAATGGTAAAGAATCTGCCTGTAACTCGGGAGATCTGGATTGGATCTCTGGGTCGGAAAGATCCCCTAGAGAAGGGAATGGCAACCCACTCCAGAATTCTTGCCTGGAGAATTCCATGGACAGAGGAGCCTGGTGGACTACAGTCCATGAGGTCACAAAGAATCAGACATGACTGAGTGACTAACTTTAAGAATTTTACTGGTAAATCATACATCTATGACCAAGATTGTTACTTTGGGAGTAGTTATTTGATTTGGTTTTCTAGCCTTTATCTCATAATTTCTGTGAAATGTAATGGCTTAAAGAACCAAACTATAATATTTCAGTCTTGTGAAGAGTACTAACTACAATTACTCCTAAAAAGTTCCAAAAGAAGAGTAATGGAAAGGAAACTGAATTTGGGGTCTGGATTTCAAGTTTTTGGTTTTTTTTTTAAGTTCAAGAACTTTTTAAATAATTTGCATGTTGAAATTTCATTACTTCACATGTAAATTGAGTTACTACACAAATGCCCTACATTTCTGACAAAGTTATATGACGGCTACATGCTACAATATATATACCAAAGTGCTTTGTATGAAATAAATCACCATCCAGAATGCTATCAATATTGCAGTGTTATTTCAATCAGGGTCCTGAGGCTACTTCTGAAGGCAGTTTTCATCATCTTCAACTTTGTTTTATTGTTGTTGATCAGTCACTAAGTCATGTCCAACTCTTTAACTCAAGAGAAAACGTAACTGCTTCTCCCTGTCCCTCTATTACTGATTATTTTCAGGTTATCTGTCAGAGCCTTTTAAACCCCATTAAAGTATTTCCTCACTGGGCAAGCTTGTTTTTATTCATAACCTCAGGATTTTCTCTTCACCTACAAACAGAATTCAACTTTATCAGGAACTTTTTATGATGATAATGTGGCACATTCCTTCAAACATAGAGGTATGGAATTGAAAATTATGCTAATATATAAATACAGAAAATAAATGAAAGATGGAATGTTTTTATCTGCCAGAACTCTAATCCTAAAGGGATTGAATAATAAGCTTTTCAGAGAAGGAAAATACTGTTAAAGATTAAGAGGCAAAGGAATAACAAAGAAGTGAAATGGGGAAGTGGTAAGATCATTTAACTAGAGGTTCTAAAATCCAAAGAGTAAATTAAAATGTCCCTTTCGTTAGCTTTTTGGCGACTGTCAGATACTTCACTCTTTCTAAGTCGCTTATTATGAAATCATGAATTGATGCTTCTGGCAAATTAAAAAAAAGTCTAATTTGATCTTCTATGAAGGTGAGGTAAGAATATATAAGAACAGGCCACAAATGTTTGCTTTAAACTATAAACTAACCATTAAGAAAATTAACAAAGGGGATTTGGATGCTTTCCTGAAATCATATATACAAATGTAATTTTATTTCAGAAAATTATTAGCAATTAAATTTACTTCTAGATAATTAATATACTTACTCAAACACAAGGGGACAGAATTTTTGAGATTTTGTAATGCTATTTTATTGGGCTCCAAAATCACTGCAGATGGTGACTGCAGCCATGAAATTAAAAGACGCTTACTCCTTGCAAGAAAAGTTATGACCAACCTAGATAGCATATTGAAAAGCAGAGACATTACTTTGCCAACAAAGGTCCACCTAGTCAAAGCTATGGTTTTTCCAGTAGTCATGTATGGATGCGACACTTGGACTGTGAAGAAGGCTGAGCATCAAAGAATTGATGCTTTTGAACTGTGGTGTTGGAGAAGACTCTTGAGAGTCCCTTGGACTGCAAGGAGAGCCAACCAGTCCATTCTAAAGGAGACCAGTCCTGGGTGTTCTTTGGAAGGAATGATGCTGAAGCTGAAACTCCAGTACTTTGGCCCCCTCATGCGAAGAGTTGACTCATTGGAAAAGACTCTGATGCTGGGAGGGATTGGGGGCAGGAGGAGAAGGGGACGACAGAGGATGAGATGGCTGGGACATCACCAACTCGACGGACATGAGTCTGAGTGAACTCCGGGAGTTGGTGATGACAGGGAGGCCTGGCGTGCTGCGGTTCATGGGGTCACAAAGAGTCGGACATGACTGAGTGACTGAACTGAACTGAACTGAACTGAATGCTATCAAACCAGTAGAATGTATTTGAAGAAAATCTAAAAGTGTATCTGCATTTCACTGTTTCTGACAGATACACAGATTGCTGTAACATTTTTGGAAAAGAAGATTCTGGGTTCAGCAGGGGAAGTCACCTACTTAACCTACAAGTTGCCTAACAAGAGATCATCTTTGCACAGTCATCTTCAATGACAAGGAATTTACCACTTCTCAAGGGAGGCCATCTTTTCTTTTTTTTTTTTAAGAGCTTTATTTTGTTTTGTTTTTTAATGTGGACAATTCTTTAAAGTCTTTGTCTTCTGAGACAAAGACAAATATTGAATTCATTACAATATTGTTTCTACTTTATGTTTTCCTTTTTTGGACACAAGGCATATGGGATCTTAGCTCACTGACCAGGAAGTAAGCCCACTACTCCTGCACTGGAAAGAGAAATCACAACCACTAGAATGCCAGGAAAGACCCAAGAGGCCAAACTGTTTCCAGTCAACTGTCACTAATATTAAGTCCTTCTTATTACCAGCAAAAATCTTTTTTTTTTTCTTTGCAACTTCCACCCTGGCTGTCCTTTAAATCTTTAAAGAACTTTCCCTCTCTTCTTGCATATGACAGTCTTTACATATTTGAAGATATCTTCTTCTTCCTGAACTTTTTTCTCACAAGACAAATATGTCACTTTTTACAAATTATCCTTCTTTTGACTTGATAATAGGAGCCTGAACGATCCCAGACACTCTCCCTGAACAAATTCCAGTGTCAAAATGTCAAAAAACAGTAGCCAGAGTTCAGTAGAACACTGTCAAGAACAAAAGATCTAAAACTGTAAAACCCCTAGAAGAAATCAAAGAAAAATCTTCTTAATTTGGGCCTTGGCAATGAGATTTCTTGGATATGACAACAAAAGGATACTCACCAAAGACAAAAATCAACAACCTGGACTACGTCAAACTAAAAGATTCTTCACAGCAAAGAAAAAACCAACAAAATAAAAGGGCAACATACAGAATGAGAGAAAATATTTGTAAAGCATATATCTGATAAGGGGTTAATATCCAAAACTATAGGGAATTTGTACAATGTATCAACAATGCCAACAATGAAAGAAAACAAAAGATAATTTAAAAAGGAGCTGAGCAGACATTTCTACAAAGAAGACATAGGACAATAGACATGGTCAACAGATGTATGAAAAAACACTCAATATCACTAATTATCAGGGAAATGCAAATCCAAATCCACAATAAAATATCACTCCCACTTGTTAGGATGGCTGTTATCAAAATAAAACATAAAAAGCATTCTCTACAAAAATGCGGAGAAAAGGGAAGCCTTGTATACTACTGGTGGAAATACAAATTGGTATAGGCACTATGGAAAAGGGTATGGAAGTGCCTCAGTAAAACAAAAATAAAATTACTATTACAACCCAACAATCTACTCTGGGTATATACCCAAGGCATTGAAATCAGGATCTCACAGAAATATCTGCACCCCCATGTTCACTGCAGATACGGAGGCAAACTAAGTCACTCTTGGTGTATGAATGAATAAAGAAAAGGCTACATATAGACAAAATATTATTCAGCTTTAAAGAAGAAGGCAATCTTGCTAATTTAGACAACACGGATGAACACAGAGGACAATTTTCTAAGTGAAATAAGCCAGACACAGAAGGACAGATAATACACAGTTCACTTACATGAGGAATCTAAAATATTCAAAGTCAAGAAGCAGAGAGTCTAGTGGGAGGGAAACACAAGAAGTTACTATGCAGAAGGTGCAAAATTTCAGTTATACAAGATAAAAATGTCCTAGAGATCTACAGTACAGCACAGCCTCCTAGTTAACAATATTGTATTGCACACTTAAAAATGTGATAAAGACAGATCTTAATGTATAGTGTTCCTGTAACAAAATAATAAAAGTAAGGAAAAATAACAAATACTGAGGAACATTTTGGAGATAATGGATATGTAAATCATTAAAATGTAGGCCATAAACATATCTGTCATCTCCAAAAGTGCATGCTTATCTCAAAGCTCATCAAATTGTATATATTAAACATGTACATCTTTTTGTATATCAATCATATCCAAACACTGACAAAGTGATTTTTTAAAATGAGTTAACCAATCCAGAGCAGATTTGAATGATCTTTTTTTGAAAAACTAAATTTTTCAAATCTTTATAGCACACTGGTGAAATTTCATCATAGTGCACCTTTGTAAAATATCAGCCTTTCATTGTGTATGCCCACCAAATATAAGGCAGGTTTCATACCTGTCTGTATCTTTTCACTCAATAATATTTAAAGAGATAGTAATATCATAAAAATGATCTTAAATCGTATAGTAATAGTTCTGAGATTTTACTAACTTATTTACACTTTGTTAAGAAACACTTAACAGAAGTAATAGCCACGTTATCAAATTTTATCTGGTTATTTATTAGTTATTATCTTAGAAACTGGTATCTTAGAAACTTTCTATTTACAGAAAAATATGGCAAATTCAGTGTAAATTCAATTGTTTTTCCCACCATTTACTTTGGTATGGGATGTTTCCCCTTATTAATTTTCTCACTAGGGTATTTTCTATATTTACAAACATACCTTTTAGGTTTTAGAGATATTGTGTAAAATAAGTCAGTAAAGTAATTGCATTGCATTGGTGAATCTGCCTATTATTTCTATTTCCTATAAACCCATACAAGAAAATGATTATAGGCCCTGGGGCAAATTCATTTTATCATGTTTTAATTTAATATGTTTATGTGTTTGCATGTGCTTTGTGGGAATAGACTAAACATACTAGTAAAAATAAGATAGTCTAAAAATATCATGTAAGCAATAAAGAGTAAAAATCTGATCAACACAAATCAGTCTACTAGAAACAGAAATCATAATTCTGTGAATGGATAGAAAAATTGTTTGAATATAACTATCAAGCTATAAGAAGTTTCATGTACATAAATTGCATATGCTATAGATTAAAATGTAAATTATCATTATATCAACTTTAACTGTCTAAAGCGAACAAACTATGATCTAAATGTAATGATAAGATCAATTAATTGGTTGGATAACTAATGTTTTGGCCCCCAAATTAAAATTGTGACTAATTATTTGGATAAGATTTGAAGTAGACAATTTTTTCCAATTATATTAAATAAAACATTTGTCTTGCTAAAGAACAGAAAGTACAGGTAAATATGGCATCTATAATATTTTATTGATCTGACCAAATAGTTACAGGTTCCATTTGTTATTTTAAATCCATATTTTAGTAACATTTTATAAATTATTATTTAGTATATGCACATGAAAATAAGAATAGTATCATTTATTAAAATAAATACAAAATCATTTACTTCCTATAAAAGAAATATTTGAGGCACCAGAAAGATGCTAATAATCGTAATACATGATCTCTTACCTGTCTCAAGAATATAATTTCTCCATAAAGCAACCAAGACAATTACCCCATAAATATGTTCATTAATTAGTAGGAATTTCCAGTGGGAAGGATATATTCACTTAAGTAGTATAAAATAAACAAACATATATTTACCTGCAAGTTTTAGAAATTTAAAATAATAGATAATTCCCAAGTCAGTTATACAGTGTTAGTATAGTTTCTTTTTAAAGTGAGTGTTTTATACTTGAACTTTCAAATTCTTATTAAAGGTGGCATAGCAAGTTGATTTTAACAGAAGCTGGTATTGCATGTTTTTGTTTTTCTTTTTATCACTTAAATTGTGGCACTACAATTTGGAAGCTTTGCAGCTTGTTACTCCAAGACAAATCTCACCTAAGAGGATATGGCAGTCTTCCACACTGCGGTCTGATTGCATTAGACTGAGTACGGCTAAAGAAAGAAATATTTTGACAGGGGAGATTGCACTTGAACACATCAAAGTGTCAGTTCAGATATGTAGCATCTGAAAAGCACCCTCCCCTTTCCCCTGTTGCATGAAATTTGCCACCTCTCATTGTCTCTTCCAGATGGTGTGCTGAGTTGTCTTCAGCTTTATTCCTAGAGAGCTCCAGTTGACATCAATCTGTTATGCCATTTTCTTGTAACACTAATGCGGCTTATTTATCAATGCCAATTAATCAATGGCACAGAACGGGCTCTTCCTTAGAAGCTAATGTAGTTTCTTTTATTTATTTTTTTTAATATTCAAAAAGAAATTTTAAAGAGCAGTGACCAGATTGGCAAGTCATACATCTGGCAGACTGTGGTCACTTAGGAGGCATTCAACTGATGTAAAGGTGAAAGTGTTTATTTCAAAAAAAAAAAAAAAGATTTTGATTAATAACTATGTATGGATATTATGATTTCTAGCAGAAAAGTGTGGATAATTCTATGAGAAAAGACAAAATGTATTTATTTCTTGTCATAGCAAACTCTTGTCTATTTTAATGGCCTGCAAGGAAGAAAAAAACATCATATAAATAGTTTTATATTAGTTTTAGTGGCATCAACGTCAATATAAAAAAAAGATGTATGAAAGGAACTAAATCGACCACAGTTACACTTTATAACTAGGAAATTATTTTCAAGAAAATATGCTGCCAAACAGGATTTGCATGGTAAAGTAACAAATCTTGATATTGGTAACAAATATCTATAGACTCATAAATAAGTACAACGTTTCAAATTTTATTTTAAAAAATGAAAAGAAACATTAAGTTATGTCTAAATGCAAGTTGAAGTCTGAGATAGATTAAATTGTATGCACCAGAATCAAATTTATAGGATGAACCAGAGGTATTCAGGTCTCTTCAAGTCTCACTACAATTATCATATTTCAAATATTATTGCTTTTCTGTTATAGAGTATTTTAGTTTTCAGGCAATCTGAGATTACTGTAATAGTCAATCTATGAATTTTAGTTCTGGTGAGTTAGTAGTAACCAAACTAAAATCACTTATCTGAGCTCTGAAACTAAGGCAACAATCTTATAGATATCAAATTATGCCACTACATATGAAATAAAATAATAGCTATAGAACTAGGCACCCCAGATATAAGCAAGGAAAAGAAGAACAAAAAGAAAAAAGAGCCCAGACTACTCATTAGTAATTGGAATTCAATAAGCAATTATAAAAATGGACTTAATGATTTCTGCTTCTTTCAAGTAGCTTCTTTATCAACCTCATTACAGTTAGCAAAAGCCAACTATGCATAATGAAAGGTATACTGTGAAAACACGAGAATGGAACGCATAATTCAAGCTAATTTAACGTAAGCACTCTAAAGTCAGTATTTAGCACTATCTACTTAATTTTGTTTACGTATTCAATCTTCAGGAGAAGCTAACAATGTAAAAACGCTTATGGTTCAAACAAAATCATAAAAGAAATGTGTGTGGGGAAAAGGAGAATGGTAGAATATAATTCATTAATAATCAGCACAATAATATTGCATTATACATTAGAAGTCTGAGGTATGTGGAAGAAAAGAATTAAACCACAAAATACCTGTTGTTTTTTTTTTTTTTCAATGTATATCAACATCACAAATCCATGCTTTTTTCAATTTTTTGTCACCAAGTTCCAAAGGCAACACAGAGAAGCTTCCAACAAAAGACTGCGGATTTTACTCCAGAATCTGACATAGAATGAAATCCAGAGGTCAAGTCTGAAGCATTCTAACAAGACATACAACTCTGATCTTGCCTTTGAAAACTCCACAAGGCAGAATTTGAGATCAAAATTTACTAAAAGATAAAAAGTAGGGAAGAGGGCCTTGAGAAAATAACTTCTGCTTAATTTCTGCCTCACAGTTACCAGTCATCCTAATCTGTTTTCTTTTTCAAGTGCTGAAAAAGGAGAGACTAGGAGAAAAGGTGTTCCCCTGACAATCTTATATTTCACATTAATTCTTTTATTTAACCCTGGTAATTTCCCTTTTTCAAATTGTATCATTTCCTTCAGGCTTTAGTACTCTTCTCACCTTGAGTCAAAGTCACAGATAATATCTTTTCAAATTTTATCTTTTACAATGTGGTTCAAATTTTAACCATTCCAAAAACCCTCTCTGAGGATCTCAATGACCTCTCTCCAGTTGGTCTCCTACGCCTATATCACTGTTTATTGGTAATGCTTAATCATTTGCCAGCTTGCCTTCTTACATGAGTTCTTCAAGTATCTGTGCTCTCTCTTCTTATAATATCATAATTAATATGGTCTAACATTAATTACTAAATATGCGTCATATACTCACTTTTACAAGTGGTTTACATACTTTTTCTCATTTAATCCTTGCAACAGCTTATTATGCCACTTTTATAGATATTAAAGGACTTTCCCAAGGTTTGTATTGAACACTAGAGTCAGGAATTGAACTCAAGTCATTTGACTCCAGAACTATCATGAATTCCATACTATACTGCAAAAAACTCCCACCAAAAATGCTGTCTTTTGCATGTTTAACATGGCCTAAACAGTACAATCTAGGAGCTCAGTTAAGTTCTCTGCAGTTCAGTTCCAAATCTTTGTCAAGAAACTATAGAGTTTTTTAAACTGGAATAGCTTACTCTTTCTACCAGACACATAGAGTTGATAATTAAAGGGTTTAAACTCCATTAATCTTTATTAGGGAATGTTCATAACATGGCACAAAGGAAATTCTTGACTTCATTATGCTCAACTTGTACTTTTGTACCTGTGACAGGTAACACCCCTTACCACGTTCATATTCCAAAATTATACTTCCTTTGGTTAGCTGGCAAGTGAACATCTGGGAACTCTCACATGAAGTTGCTGCCTGCCTGTCAACCATTCTGTCTGCGGAGTTAAGAAATATTTTTCTACACGTCAATAGTAATGATTCAGTTATTTGAAGATTATCATTTCCTATTCCGGGCTTCCAAGATAGCACTAGTGGTAAAGAATCTGCCTGCCAATGCGGGAGACACAAGAGACGCATGTTCGAGCCCTGGGTTGGGAAGATCCCCTGAAGTAGGAAATGGCATCCCACTCCAGTATTCTTGCCTGGAAAATATTCGTGGGCAGAGAAGCCTGGCGGGCTACACAGCCCATGGGGCTGCAAGGAGCTGGACATAACTGAGCACAGTAGCACATTTCCTATTTTGTAAAAATAGAAAACCTGATACAAGTGATAAGACTGATAAATCTAAAGTTTACACAGTGAAAAAAGATGGAAATTATTAGAGTGGCTAAAAGCAGCACTTACAGCCTCAGTCAAATAATCACTATACTTAAGCTCCAGACAGAAGGGACAAAAGGAAATTGAAAGAAAATGAATAAATTCTTGAAAACATCAAAGTATTATCTAAAACTAAGTGTAATCAGGAATTTTAAAGTATTCATTAGATTTCGAGGAGTCAAGTAAAATTCTTATGCAACTACTAAGTTCAGGTTTTGTAACCTGGTACAAGAAACAGCATTGCTGTGCAGTAAAGACAGTAATGAGACTGACTTGTGTTGCTCTGTCATTTACTGTTGCTATAGAATTAGTCAAAGTGACTTAATTTCTCTGAAACTGTTTCTTCTTATTTTATTTCCCTTTTTTGCTGACTGATTAGTCATGTGACGATGAAACTTTTAAAAAGTATATACATTATTAAGCATTCTGTATATGCATAGCTGTGTGTGGTATTATTAAAGGCATTATCATGGCTTTTAATGCTCATTGAATGCTCATTTCAGTGCTCATTGAGCACTGCCACATAACATATGTAAAACATCTGAAATCTATGTTATTTCAGTAAAAGTGTGATTTTAAAAAGAGTTACCATACCATCTTTTAGAAGAACATTTTCTTATTATTAAACAGATATGTACTTATTGCAGAAAATTTGAAAAACTCTGCAAAAAGATTTTAAAAGTAAATGTAATTTATAAATCCTTACACTAGTACTATGCCAGTATATTACTTTTTGGGTGTGTTTCTGTGTGAATACGTATATGCCAAAAACTTTAAAATGTTGATTGCATTGACAATATAAATTGGTATCTTGTATTTTCTCTTATCATAACATTAATATTTCCTTTATGCTTTTCAGTAGTTTTGAAAAATATCTTAATAGTCAATTTAATAATAAAACATTTAATTAGTTAATACTATTTAATATTTATTAAAATATTTTATATTTTGTAACATTTAATAATTTTAGTGATAGTTTAAAATATTAATTTTAATAATTAAAATATTGTAATAATCTAATCATAATAAGCAAACAATAAAATCATGTCTTTTTTCTCAACAGTTTAATACAAGTATTACTGAAATAAGCTTTGGAATAGTTCACTGACATTATAAATAATAATAAATCCATATCTGGAATAATTTCTTATAATTTACTATATATGATTACAGCAACAATTAAAAAAAAAATCATGCCTGAGCCTTAAAAATCTCTTGCAGGTAACCATACCTGGTAGTATTATTTCTGGTTCTTCACTTGTGATTTTTACATTAGATTTAATTCCACTGAAAAAGGAAAAATTACATTGTAAAGACACAAGAAAGGTCGTTATTATGCAGAAACATCCTTAGGACGGCATGAAGCCTGACAGCGATTGCTGCTTTCAAGAACTTAAGGAAACAACCGCTACTCTGGAAAGATAAACCCATATGGCGATGTGAATCTTACAGTCAGGCCCTTACCTCTTATCCTCATCTCAACCTTATAATACCAGCTGATCAAGAAAAAAGAAACAGCTCAGAAAGCCTTCTCTTCTTGTACTCTCTGAAATACTTTTGCTCCCTCCTGACTATTTACAAAAGGGAAGTATGAGAAAAATTCAAAGGCAAATAATATAGTAAATGTTTTCCATGACTGAACAAACATTGTTTGGCTGTGACTTTCATAGTCTATAGGAATCCTGAGTCAACAGTTTTGCATCTGTCAGTGTTCCTTTGCAAATCTCAAGAGAGCCTTTAAAATGAGATAGAAGACCATCCATTGAGCTGGCTTGAATATACACTGTCTCTGAGAGCTCTATAAATGCAGATTACCTGACCTCTCTGGGTCGTTCTCGGAATCCCATGCTTTGAATACGGAAATGACAGTTGACATGTATCTGTAATACAGCACTCAAAGAAGTTTAACATAAGAGGACTAATTTATGCTAATAAGATCATTTCAGCAAAGAAGAGAAGTGCAAATTGCTTTGTTTTAAAAGCACGAATTAATTGGATTAATATTTCATTTTAAGCAGCTTGAATGTAGCTAGATGACTAATAAATGTGTATGAGGTGAAGTAATATTCATTGAATGTACTCTTCCTGCTTAGGAAAGAAATAGTGAGGATGTTATCTATATTTTAATAACAGGAATCAACATTGCATTCCATTCACTGATTCAACAAATATGTATTGAACACAATGAAATGAAAGACAGAGTTGAGTTTATAGGAGATGAAAAGATGAATGAGATATAATTTACTGTCTTCAAGTAGCTTCAAGCTAATGTGAGATTATAGATATTCTCATAAGACAGAGGTGTCATAAGGGAAGTAGCTAGAAAGTTATAGGTGTGTAGAAGATGAGAAATAATTGACAGTTCTGGAATAAGAAAGGGCCTTTTGAAGAAAGTGATACTTCAGCTAGGATCTTGAATGGAATTAGAAATATGAAGATGAAAGAAAAGAATTCAAGAAGAGAAAATATTCAGAAAGGCAAGGAAATCTTTAGTATAAACATACAAAGCAGCACAGTTTCTTTGCTTTCTATGGGACTAGATTTCTGTAGTTGCTCAGTAATTGTCACAAGATTTACCACCTAAACTCCTTAAGCCTCAGTTTCCTCAACCAAAAGAAACCTATAGGATTAGGTGATTTATAAAGTTTCTTCTGGCTCAAAACTTTGAAAATCTGTCATTTAAAACATCAAGGTGGGGAGGGGAGGGATAAACTGGGAGTTTGGGAAAGACATATACACACTACTGTATTTAAATCTATAATCAACAATAACAAATCAACAAGGACCTATTGTACAGCACAAGGAACTCTGCTCAATATTTTGTCATAACCTAAATGGGGAAAGAATTTGAAAAACAACAACTACATGTATATTTATAACTGAATAACAATGCTGTACACCTGAAACTAACAGGATATCATTAATCAACCATATTCCAATATAAATTGACTTTTAAATCACTTTAACTTGTCTAGCAATTACTTATTTAAATAACCTTAGGTATCAATGGATTCCTAGAAATTAAATGATGCACAGTATGTGAAAAGACAAAAGGAAGAGATCATTCTTGTTCTACGACTGTTCATGTAAACTGTGAAGAGCTCCAACGCCTTTGCAAGTGCACCTGTATGCCACAGTTGCTACTTCTAATGGGATATCTTTTGTGCTTCCTTTGCCAAAAAAAATTTTGTGTTATGAAAAGACTGTTAACATCTAAAAAAAAATTAGCGTTTTTCTTCCATCCTGGGGTTTATGGTTGAAGATTTGTAATCAATGTTGTCATCTTTCTAGAATATTGTCTTTTATTTAAAGACATAGAAATCATTGTTGCTGTTCAGTTGCACAGTTGTGTCCAAGTCTTTGTGATCCCTTGGACTGCAGCAGGCCAGGCTTTTCTGTCCTTAACAACTTCCTGGAATTTGTTCAAACTCATGTCTATCGAGTCAATGATATCATCCAACCATCTCATCCTCTCTCGTCCCCTTCTACTCCAGCCTGCAATTTTTCCCAGCATCAGGGTTTTTCCTGATTAGTTAGTCGCCTCTTTGTATCACATGGCCAGAGTACTGGAGCTTCAGTTTCAGCATGAGTCCTTCTAATGAATATTCAGGATCGATTTCCTTTAGGATTGACTGGTTTGATCTCCTTGCAGTCCAAGGGACTCAAGAGTCTTCTCCAAACCCACAGTTCAAAAGCATCAATTCTTCAGCACTCAGCTTTCTTTATGGTCCAAATCTCACATCCATACATGACTACTGGAAAAACACAGCTTTGACTATATGGAACTCTGTAGGCAAAGTAATGTCTCTGCTTTTTAATATGCTGTCCAGTTTGGTCATAGCTTTACTTACAAAGTGCTAGTGTCTTTTAATTTCATGGCTGCAACCACCACCTGCACTGATTTTGGAGCCCAAGAAAATAAAGTATGTCACTGTTTCCATTGTTTCTCTCTATTTGCCATGAAGTGATGGGACCAGATGTCATGATCTTCATTTTCTGAACATTGAATTTAAGCCAGCTTTTTCACTCCCCTTCTTTACCTTCATCAAGATGCTCTTTAGTTCCTCTTCACTTTAAGTGTGGTGTCATCTGTGTATCTGAGGTTACTGATACTTCTCCTGGCAATCTTGATTCCAGCTTGTGATTCATCCAGCCTGGCATTTTGCACTTTGCACTCTGTATATAAGTCAAATATGCAAGGTGACAATATACAGCCTTGACATACTCTTTTCCCAATTTGGAGGCAGTCCTCTGTTCCATGTCTGGTTCTAAATGTTGTTTCTTGACCTGCTCACAGGTTTTGCAGGAGACTGGTAATGTGGTCTGGTATTCCCATCTCTTTAAGTATTTTCCACAGTTTCTTGTGATCCACACAGTCAAAGGCTTTAGTGTAGTTAATGAAGCAGAAGTAGATGTTTTTCTGGAACTCTCTTGCTTTTTCTATGATCCAATGGATATTGGCAATTTGAGCTCTGGTTCCTCTACCTTTTCTAAATCCAGCTTGAACATCTGAAATTTCTCAGTTCACGGACTGTTGAAGCCTGGCTTGCAGAATTTTGAACATCGTTACTGTGCTAGATGTCAAACAAGTGCAAAATGTGCGGTAGTTTGAACATTCTTTGGCATTGCCTTTCTTTGGGATTGGAATGAAAACTAATCTTTTCCACTCCTGTAGTCACTACTGACTTTTCCATATTTGCTGGCATATTGAGTGCAGCACATTAACAGCATCATCTTTAGGATTTGAAATAGCTTAGCTAGAATTCCATCACCTCTACTAGCTCTGTTTGTAGTGATTCTTCCTAAGGTCCACTTGACTTTGCCCTCCAAGATGTGTGGCTCTAGGTGAGTGACCACACCATCTTGGGTATCTAGGTCATGAAGATCTTTTTTGTATAATTCTTCTGGGTATTCTCACCACCTCTTCTTAATGTCTTCCACTTCTGTTAGGTCCTTACCTTTTCTGTCCTTTATTGTTCTATCTTTGCATGAAATGTTCCCCTGGTATCTCTAATTTTCTTGAAGAGGTCTCTATTCTTTCCTGTTCCATTGCTCTCCTCTATTCCCTTGCATTATTCATTTAGGAAGGCTTTCTTACAACTCTTTGTTATTCTTTGGATCACTGTATTCAGATGGGTATATCTTTCCTTTTCTCTTTTGCCTTTTGCTTCTCTTCTTTCTCAGTTGTTTGTAAGGCCTCCTCAGACAGCCATTTTGCCTTTTTGCATTTCTTTTTCTTAGAGATGATTTTGATCACCACGTCCTGTATAATGTCACAAACCTCTGTCCATAGTTCTTCCGCTACTCTATCAAATCTAATCCTTTGAATCTATTTGTCACTTCAACTGTATAACTGTAAGGGATCTGACTTATGTCATATCTTAAAGGCCTAGTGGTTTTCCCTACTTTCTTTAATTTAAGTCTGAATTTTGCAATAAGGAGTTCATGATATGAGCCATAGTCAACTCCCAGTCTTATTTTTGCTGACCGTATAGAGCTTTTCCATCTTCAGCTGCAAAGAATATAATCAACCTGATTTAGGTATTAACTATTGGTGATCTCCATGTGTAGAGTTGTCTCCTGTGTTGCTGAAAGAGGGTGTTTGCTATGACCAGTGCATTCTCATGGCAAAACTGTTAGCCTTTGTCCTGCTTCATTTTGTACTCCAATGCCAAACTTGCCTTTACTCCAGGTATCTCTTGACTTACTACTTTTGCATTCCAATCCTTTATGATGAAAAGGACATCTGTCATTCTTGAGATTGCATCCAAGTACTGCATTTCAGAGTCTTTTGTTGACTAGGAGGGCTACTCCATTTCTTCTAAGGGATTCTTACTCTATTAGTAGATATAATGGTCATCTGAATTATATTTCCCCATATTGGTCCATTTTAGTTCAGATCAGATCAGTCGCTCAGTCATGTCTGACTCTCTGTGACTCCATGAATCACAGTACACCAGGCCTCCCTGTCCATCACCATCTCCCGGAGTTCATTCAAAGTCATGTCCATGAAGTCGGTGATGCCATCCAGCCATCTCATCCTCTGTCGTCCCCTTCTCCTTCTGCCCCCAATCCCTCCCAGCATCAGGGTCTCTTCCAATGAGTCAACTCTTCGCATGAGGTGCCCAAAGTACTGGAGTTTCAGCTTTAGCATCATTCCTTCCAAAGAAATCCCAGGTCTGATCTCCTTCAGAATGGACTGGTTGGATCTCCTTGCAGTCCAAGGGACTCTCAAGAGTCTTCTCCAACACCACAGTTCAAAAGCATCAATTCTTCGGCACTCAGCTTTCTTCACAGTCCAACTCTCACATCCATACATGACCACTGGAAATACCATAGCCTTGACTAGACGAACCTTTGTTGGCAAAGTAATGTCTCTGCTTTTGAATATGCTATCTAGGTTGGTCATAAGTTTCCTTCCAAGGAGTAAGTGTCTTTGAATTTCATGGCTGCAATCACCATCTGTAGTGATTGTGGAGCCCAGAAAAATAAAGTCTGACACTGTTTCCACTGTTTCTCCATCTATTTCACATGAAGTGGTGGGACCAGATGCCATGATCTTCGTTTTCTGAATGTTGAGCTTTAAGCCAACTTTTTGACTCTTCTCTTTCACTTTCATCAAGAGGCTTTTTAGTTCCTCTTTACTTTCTGCCATAAGGGTTGTGTCATCTGCATATCTGAGGTTATTGAGATTTCTCCCGGCAATCTTGATTCCAGCTTGTGTTTCTTCCAGTCCAGCGTTTCTCATGATGTACTCTGCATATAAGTTAAATAAACAGGGTGACAATATACAGCCTTGACGTACTCCTTTTCCTTTTCCTATTTGGAACCAGTCTGTTGTTCCATGTCCAGTTCTAACTGTTGCTTCCTGACCTGCATACAAATTTCTCAAGAGGCAGGTCAGGTGGTCTGGTATTCCCATCTCTTTAAGAATTTTCCACAGTTTATTGTGATCCACACAGTCAAAGGCTTTGGCATAGTCAATAGAGCAGAAATAGATGTTTTTCTGGAACTCTCTTGCTTTTTCTATGATCCAGTGGATGCTGGTAATTTGACCTCTGGTTCCTCTGCCTTTTCTAAAACGAGCTTGAACATCAGGAAGTTCACGGTTCACATATTGCTAAAGCCTGGCTTGGAGAATTTTGAGCATTACTTTACTAGCATGTGAGATGAGTGCAATTGTGCGGTCGTCTGAGCACTCTTTGGCATTGCCTTTCTTTGGGATTGGAATGAAAACTGATCTTTTCCAGTCCTGTGGCCACTGCTGAGTTTTCCAAATTTGCTGGCATATTGAGTGCAACACTTTCACAGCATCATCTTTCAGGATTTGGAATAACTCAACTGGAATTCCGTCACCTCGACTAGCTTTGTTCGTGTGATGCTTTCTAAGGTCCACTTGACTTCACATTCCAGGATGTCTGGCTCTAGGTCAGTGATCACACCATCGTGATTATCTGGGTCGTGAAGATCTTTTTTGTACAGTTCTTCTGTGTGTTCTTGCCATCTCTTCTTAATATCTTCTGCTTCTGTTAGGTCCATACCATTTCTGTCCTTTATCGAGCTTATCTTTGCATGAAACATTCCTTTGGTATCTCTGATTTTCTTGAAGAGATGCCTAGTCTTTCCCATTCTGTTGTTTTCCTCTATTTCTTTGCATTGATCCCTGAAGAAGGCTTTCTTATCTCTTCTTGCTATTCCTTGGAACGCTGCATTCAGATGTTTATATCTTTCCTTTTCTCCTTTGCTTTTCGCTTCTCTTCTTTTCACAGCTATTTGTAAGGCCTCCCCAGACAGCCATTTTGCTTTTTTGCATTTCTTTTCTATGGGAATGTTCTTGATCCCTGTCTCCTGTACAATGTCACGCACCTCATTCCATAGTTCATCAGGCACTCTGTCAGATCACTGATTCCTAAATGTCGATGTTCACTATTGCCATCTCCTGTTTGACAACTTCCAATTTACCTTGATTCATGGACAGAACATTCCAGGTTCCTATGCAATACTGTTCTTTACAGCATCAAACTTTACTTTCACCACCAGACACACCCATAACTGGGCATTGTTTCCACTTTTATGTAAAGAAATAGAAATTAAGGTGGTAAAATTATATCCTTTTATTTTCCTTAAATTGATGAAGCTCAAACTGAGTTTCAAAAATGCCATGATGCAAGTAGTGAAAGCAGATATACAGAAAACTATATTAATGGTGTTTAATTGCAAGAAATGAAGTCAATTAACAGATGTAATATATCTTTTAAAGCCCTACATATAACTCCAAGAACAATATTTGTATTTCATTATCTGACATACTGCTAATCACCTACTATGAAGGGGATCTTCCGAATCGAAGGATCGGACCCACGTCTCTTACATCTCCCACGCTGGCAGGTGGGTTCTTAACCACTAGTGTCACCTTGAAAGCCCATAACAAATAAAGACAACATTAAAAAACAATCTCAGATAATGATAAATGGGAATTAATTTCTACTGAGGAAGTGACATCTAAGCTGAAACCTAAAGAATAACAAAGATCAGCCTTGGGAAGATCAGGAGTAAAAGTGTCCCAGACAGAGAGTATAGCTAGGATTAGTGGTCTGATATAGATGAAATCAGGAGAAGGCAATGGCACCCCACTCCAGTACTCTTGCCTGGAAAATCCCATGGACAGAGGAGCCTGGTAGGCTGCAGTCCATGGGGTTGCTAAGAGTCAGACACGACTGAGTGACTTCCCTTTCACTTTTCACTTTCATGCATTGGAGAAGGAAATGGCAACCCAGTCCAGTGTTCCTGCCTGGAGAACCCCAGGGACGATGGAGCCTGATGGGCTGCCGTCTATGGGGTCGCACAGAGTCGGACACCACTGAAGCGACTTAGCAGCAGCATAAATGAAATCAGAACAACCTAAGATTTTTCATCCAGAGTACTAAGTGAAGAGTGGTAACATTTGCTGAGATGGGAACAACTCAGGAATGACCAGATTTGTGAAGAATGTTTGTAGTTTTAATTATAATAGCCTTATGTGGAAACAATCCAAATATCCACCAATTGGTCAGTAATAAAAAACCATCTAGTAATATGCAAACCATTACGTGGATAAACCTCAGAAGCAATATCCTAAACTTAAAAAAAAAAAAAGAAAGCCAGACACAAAAAACAAACATGGTTATTGTATAAATCCATTTTTGTGAAATTTCCAGAAGGGATAAATTTATAGAGACAGAAGGCAGATCAGTGGTTGCGTGGGGCTCAGTGTAGGGTAGACTGATTACAACAGAGAATAAACAAAATTTTCAACAGATCAAAATGTTCCAAGAAAAATTTATGGTGATGGTCATGCAACTCTACAAGTTAACTAAAATTTATTTTATGTACTGTATACTTATAAGGCATATATTTCATCATATGTAAAGTGTAACTCAAGAAAGTTATAAATAACATAGGGTTCCCAACTTAAAGAAAATATAATGTAAGGACTTCTTTAAATAGAAAACTTGCCAAATGTAATTTCATTTATTTTATACTATTAGAATTGGTAAAAAATTTTGGATGTGCCTACTTGCAGGGGCCTTGAATATATGTTCCAAGATCTCTTTGTCTAGAAAGCAATTAAAAATAATATATATAGCAATTAAAAACATATATATTAGTTTGTTTTCTTATTTAACATTTAATCATAGCACTTTATAAATTAAGAGTGTATTAAAGAAAATTCTTTACAGTGGTTATCACTAGAGTTTGAGAATTTAATGTTAAAGACATTAATTTTGAAATGTTTATCCTTTTGTGTGGCTTGAATTTTGTTTTTATTTTTGTGATTAAAAATAATTAAAATATTTTAAAGTGTAAACCAACAATTCAGTAAAAATATTTTAGTTTTTACTTTATGATAAAAATAAGGAGTTCACTGAATAAACTTTGAATCAATGCCCAGTTTTTGAATAATGTACCATCTGAAAGCTGCTTGTAATAAAGCTTTATAAGCATCCATGGAACTTGTTAATTTACCAAGCACAACTATTTCCATCCTCTACAAAGAGTATATAATTGGTTTGTAACAAGGCTATAATGAAGAGATTTTATATTGTCAAATATAAAATCTGATTTCATCACACTGTTATAGTGGTTATAAGGTAGCTAATCCCTGACTGTGATACAATTAAACACAAGTTATCTACTTATGCCTCAACATTAGAAGCTTTCTCCAAGTCTAGACTTATATTGGGGTTACAGTACAAATGTCTAATTTTTTACCATTTACCCAGGTAACTGCAAACCCAATTGTTGACTTAAGATATAGAAAGGGTGGAGGTACTCAGCACAGCTATTAAACTTCGTTGGACTGGTACTAACAATTCTCAAAATATCAGCTATTCCAGGTTTTGATACACTGGCCTCTCCTTAGAAAGCATCTTTAGGTAACTGAGTTCTTTCTAGTCAATCTGTAGGAGCTGTGATCTCTGCTGCCACCTATTAATTACTTTTATATTTTCTCCAGAATCCTTTACATATAATTATCTTTTTATTAGAAGTTACATGAACTATACATATAATTTGAGGTTAGGCATTTTATTTCACAGTCTAACACTTTATTTCTACAGTGTGATTATACAATAATTTTATGAAGTGCTATTTTTACAGAGACTGAAGCATAGAAATAACCTTCATTCACTCTGTTAATACTCATTGATATAATTTATTGTTTACAATGAAGCATAGTTATTAAGGAGGCTTCCCAGGTGGCTCAGTGGTAAAGAATTTTTCTGTCAATTCAGGAGACACAAGTTTGATCCCTGTATCTGAAAGACGCCTGGAGAAGGAAATGGCAACCCACTCCAGTATTCTTGCCTGTAATGTCTCATGGACTGAGGATCCTGGCAGGCTATATTGTCCATGGGGTTGCAAAAGAGTTGGATATAATTTAGCAACAACAACAACAAAAATAGTAATTATGTAAATTTACTACCTTCCTGATAACCATAAGAATATCAGTGGTCTCCTTCCTAGAAAAGTTAAATACGAATCTATCACATGTTAATAAGAAAATTATGTAAAATAAAGTATATGATATTAGGATGGGGAACACATGTATACCTGTGGTGGATTCATTTTGATATATGGCAAAACCAATACAATATTGTAAAGTTAAAAAATAAAATAAAAAAAACAAAAACAAAAAAAATAAAACCAAAAAAATAAATAAAGTATATATACATATATGCATACACATACACAAATGTATATATGTATGTATTTTATATAATAATGGAAGCTGGAAGGAACTTAAGCACTAGAAAAACTCCTTAAATTTGAATTTTTATATTTTGGAAGATATTATGACCATCAAAAGGGAAATATTCATGACAGAGAAGAAAGGCTGTTACAAACACTTAGCCAGAGAGAGAAAGTGGGCAGCTTTGGTTTTTTTTTTAAGTTTCCTATTATTTTTAGTTGAGAACAGGAAGTGTTCTCAAAACTGTTGACCTTGTTAAGGACAAAACCTGACTAAAAGCACAACAGAAGGTTAGGTGCAAAAAGAATGTTTTAATCAAAAGTTATTGAGGTACTGAAAGATGCTACCTCCACCTGGGCACCCAACAATGAGAGTTTCACCACTAACAGCTTTTTCCATATTTGTAAAATTCAAGGATCTCAGGACCCATTTATGGGCTAACCAGCAAACTAAAGAGAGTGTTTCATTGTGTTTGTCATCAGGTATAGGGCCACTACATATGAAAGTAATCAGTTTGCAGGGATCAGTCAATTTCCTGGGTCCCTTACACTCTAGGCAGATTCTTTACCATCTTGAGCCACCAGAGGAGCCGAAGATACATTTTCAACTTACAGTACACTGAATTCTGACTTTTACAAATATATATAGCATAAATCTGACAATTTCAAAGAATTTACATGCAATTAACAGGCAATAAAAATCAGTTGCATAACCTGAAGGTCTATGTTATGCATATTCACCTAATATGGTATATATGTAGTTTAAGATAAATATGGGTATTATTCAGTCACTGCATCTAACTTTGGTTCAATAATTATATACAATAATCTATTTAGTTGGTAGGGGATTTAATTCTTTCAATACCATATAATTTTTTTTCCTTCAGAAAAAATATCTGAGTCGCTTTCTGCCTTCTTAGGCCTTCCCAGTGGCACAGTGGTAAAGAATTTGCCGCCAATGCAGGAGACACAAGAGACATGAGTTCGACCCCTGGGTTAGGAATATCCCTGGAGGGGAGCACGGCAACCCATACTAGTACTCTTGCCTGGAAAATTCCATAGACAGAGGAGCCTGGTGGTTCACAGTTCATAGGGTCTCAAAAAATCAGACACGACTGAGCATGCACATCATCACATTACTGCCTTCTTAAACACGATGAATTGAACACAACCTAAAATGTGTTAATTGCTCAGTCACGTCCGACTCTTTGTGACCCCATGGACTGTACCTGCCAGGCTCCTCTGTTCATGGAATTTTCCAGGTAAGAATACTGGAGTGGGTTGCTATTCCCTTCTCCAGGGGATCTTCCTGACCCAGGGATCGAACCCAGGTCTCTAGCATTGCAGGCAGGTTCTTTACCATCTGAGCCACAGGGAAGCCCCTAAAAGATTTGACTCTTCCCAATCCAGGAATCGAACTAGAGTCTCCTGCATTGCAGGCAGATTCTTCACCAGCTAGGCTACCAGGGAAGCCCAAACACAACCTAACTTCTTGATAACTGCAGCCAATCATAAAGAACAGAAATAATTATATCTCATAGTAATTCAATAATGTCCTTTGAGCATCTGAGGATATGGAGTCATTTATCCAACACAAATTAGTCTGAAATAGCTTTTTTCAGTTCTTACAAGTATATTTGTTATAGGTATTCTATTCCACCATTTGTTGCCAGCTGAAATTTTTCTCAGCTATCAGTGTTTCTTACCTACAAAAAATAATCTTTATACATGAATATGAATTTTTACTTTCAACTGTGTATAGAGTATTAAACTTTACATAATTGTAAAAAAAATGTGTAAATTAGCTCTAAGGGAATTATTAGAACTACAGAATATTGGAAAGTTCCCTCAGTGACTTTCTGATATTAATTTTGGACACTCATAAACCTCTTTATTTGCTTACTTATTTATATTATCTTCTGCTGCTGCTGCTGCTGCTGCTAAGTCACTTCAGTCATGTCCGACTCTGTGCGACCTCAGCCCACCAGGCTCCTCTGTCCCTGGGATTCTCCAGGTAAGCATACTTGAGTGGGTTGCCATTTCCTTCTCCAAAGCATGCATGCATGTTAAGTCGCTTCAGTTGTGTCAACTCTGTGTGACCCTATGGACAGCAGGCCACCAGGCTCCTCTGTCCATAGGATTCTCTAGGAAAGATACTGGAATAGGTTGCCATTTCCCTATCTTCTAGGTGGATGAAATTGCCAGATACTTAAATACCAGCCCATTGAGTTGTAAAATTATATATTGAATGTGGGACACCATGATTAGTTTCAGGAAATATTAAACAAAGATAAAATGATACAATCTGAAATGGTAACTTTCAAATAACAGTCTAAATTCATGCATTCGTTTATTATTCATTATTAGACAAGCAATATCTGAATGAATGAATTAAATCATTTTCTCTTCATGTTCCAGCCAAAGCAAACACAAGCAATCCTGTTGTTTTTGTCTGTTTTTATTCAAAATAGAAATAATATTATGATGTTAAAAAAAATCTGTCAGTTCATAAAGATATAAAGTAAAAGAGGAAAAGCCATGTCCCCTTGATTTCTCATTTTCTTATCTGAAAATTAAGTATTATTAATACAACTTTTAAAAATTGTGAAGAAATTTTAAAATGCTGACCTACAAACATGAACTTATTATTATTATTATTAAATACAGTCTATGACTAGCAAGAGCTCAGCTTCAAATTGGCAGGTAGAAAGTTCTTCCAAATTTTCTAAGTATTCTGCAGAGGATATGTATAACTCAATTTTCAATTTCTTTACCTTTTGAATTCTAATAAGGAACTCAATTTCTTTCAAGGAAGAATTATACTAATATTTACAGTTTGCTCTTTCATTTTTAAAAGTGTTTTCAGTAGTTTATTGAAGACTAGCATACTAGTCTATGAAACTATTAGTAATAGGCTATGAAGCTGTTAATAAAAGCATTCAGTATTTATCTATTGTTTTGTTCATTCAGTTATTCATTTGATAAATATGTACTGTGTATACTAGGCAGCATTCTAGACACTTAAAAAAAATAGAAACAGAAAAAAAAAATCCCAACCCTCAAATGTCTTATATCCTAGTGGAAAGAAAAAACAGACAAAGTACGTAAAGTATATAATATGTTTGACAGTACTAATACTAAGGAATAGGAGAAAAATAAAATGCCAAGAGGAGAGATTACAGTTTTTGACTAGATAGTCAAGATCAGGTTTTGTTTGGAGTATGTTCCAAAAACTACAATGAAGAAACTGAGAGCGGGAGCTACACGGGAGCAATCTATGCAGGAGGAAGTAACAGCAAATGCAGAGGTCCTGGGGGAGGGGCATGCCCAGTGTGCTCAGGTCAGCATTGCAGGATAGAAGCAAGCAAGGAGGAAATGATAGAAGATAAGAGCAGAAGAGTGATGGAAATTAGACCATGTAGTTCTTTGTAGGCCCATTTTTGGCTTTTAGTGTAAGATATATAGGAAGTCATCAAAGTTTTGAGGAGAGGAGTATCATGATCTATTTTAAGACTGATTTTTGTATTAAGAATAGAACAATGTGAGATAAGGGTAGAATAAAGGAGACACTTCCTTCTTTCAGATAAAAGATCATTGCATAATCCAAAGGAGAAAGAAAAATGGCTCTAACAAGAGGAGCGTCTTATTAGAGTGGAGGTGATAACACGTGGTTAGGTTAGACACATTTTGAAGACAGAATCTCAGAAATTTTGACATTTGGATGTGAGCTGTGACAGAAAGATATAAAGGATAACACCCAGATATTAGCTTGAGCAACTGGGAGAATCTAGTGTCTAGTCACTGAGATAAGGTATAAATGTGGGTGATTTCAACACACTGTTGTTGTTGAGTCATTAAGTCATGTCCATCTCTTTGTGACCCCATGGACTGTAGCCAACCAGGCTCCTCTGTCTGTGGGACTTCCCAGGCAAGATTACTGGAGTAAGTAGCCACTGTCATCTCCAGGGGATCTTCCTGAAATAGGGATTGAACCTCCATCTGCTGAATGGGCAAAAGGATTCTTTACCAATAAGCTACCAGGGAAGCCCTGACTTCAAATGTATAGCATTAAATAAATCATGAGGATGGATACGCTTGTATAAAAAAGGTATCCTAAAACTCAGCCCTATGGGGTACTATAACATTTAGAGATAGAGGAGAGGAAGACAGAAGAATAAACAAATTGAGAAGGGTAGAAAGATAGGAAAAACTATGGTGTCATGAAAGCCAAGTCAAGGTATTTTAAGAAGAGAATGACTCTGTATGTAAAATGTTGCTGATAAATTAAGATGAAACTAACATTTGAGCATGCCACACAGAACCCGTTTTTGACCCCAATAAGAGCTGTTTTTGTAAGACAGCAAGGTCAAATGTCTAATTGGAGTGGTTTCTGTGAAAAGATGAAGGAGAAAATTTAAATATAAAATTTAATCATATCTAAAAAAAGTTATTTTCTTTTTCCTCATAAAAAGAAACCAGGGTGATAATCAAAGGGAAAAGTGGAATCTGAAAAAAGATTGTCTTATTTTTTTTTAAAGATAGAAGGAATAACTATCCTTGTGTGCTGATGATACAACAAAGAGAGAGAATGGTTAGGACAATGTCTTTGAGACAGTGTGAGTACACTGCATTAGACTCTTAAAGGGGTAGAGCTAAATCAAAAGCATAGAGAGTTCACCAGGAAGGGACCAGAAGACAGCGTGTAGAAGCACAGACAACACTGTGTAGGTGTGACGGTCAGACCTTATATTCTGATACAGGTATATGCATTGCAAAACCTGAAAAAAATTGTGAAGTGCCACATTGCCTCAGGGCATCCTCTAAATTCTACCACTCAGACATGTAATCAAAAAGTACATTAATATGAGTGAGTGTCTTATGAGACAATTTGCATAATATCATTTGCATTTCTTCTAATACCATGACAGTTTGACATCTACATCCTATCCTTTTACTGGAAAAAGTCTTCAGTTATATATTACATGCTTCATTAGCTTACTTTTCTTAAAATCCAAATGTCTACAGATTTACTTTATTTGATGTGAATAAACACCCTGTGATAGGAGTTGCCAAAGTGATACTACATAGTCTCTAACAGTTCCAAGGCCCGTTTATGAATATGTTCAATTAAAACTGGGCATAAACTTTCTACTAATCTATCTTCTTTTTTTGTTCCACATCCAAGAAAA
This sequence comes from Bos taurus, assembly GCF_002263795.3. Taxonomy (NCBI): domain Eukaryota; kingdom Metazoa; phylum Chordata; class Mammalia; order Artiodactyla; family Bovidae; genus Bos; species Bos taurus. Next base: position 100,156,345 of record NC_037329.1, read on the forward strand.
CAACAACAAAGTGAGACAAGATAGGAGCTGTAACATCAAAGAAAAATTAAATATTGAGCAATGCTGAAATAAATAAAAATTGAATGAACATCTGCAAATTAGGCTCAGGTAGTTATTTGTGATATAAATGTGAATTCTAGGCATTCATCTCATCAGTTTTTCCATTTATATATCTTAAAAAATCTACAATAAGCATTATTGCTACTCTTCTCCATCAAAACCAAAAATTCATGTACACAGATAGGAATCACCTGAGATCTTGTGCAAATGCAGATTCTGATTCAGTGGGTCTGAAGTGATGTTTAGAATTCCACATTTTTAACAAGGTCTCAAGTTATACCCATGCTGGTGATTAGCAGAGCAAGTCCTAACCACAGTGTCTTTTAGCATTTGCAAGGAAGTTGAGATAATAAGTTAGTTATCCATGCCTAAGTATTTGGGTTTTCTTTAAAAAACCAGACATAAGTAGAATTTTTAAAATACTTTAGTAGATTATAAGTATGTAGTATGTATATCCCTAGAACAGCACACACATGCACACACACACACACATACACACACACACATATATATATCTATGTTCGTGCATGCTAAGTTGCTCAGTTGTGTCCAGCTCTGAAACCTTATGGACTATAGCCCACTAGGCTCCTCTGTCCGTGGGACTGAATACAGGAGTGGGCTGTCACGCCCTCCTCCATGAGATCTTTTTGATCCAGCGATCAAACCCATATCTCCTACTGTCTGTTGTGCTGTGCTTAGTTGCTGAGTCATGTCTGACTCTTCACGACCCCATGGTTGAGGCTCCTCAATGCTCCTCTGTCCATGGAGATTCTCCGGCAAGAATACTTGAGTGGGTTGCCATGCCTTTCTCCAGGGGATCTTCCCAACCCAGGAATTGAACCCGCGTCTCCTATGGCTCCTGCTCTGCAGGCAAATTCTGTACCAGTGAGCCAACGGGGAAGCTATATAATATATAGAGAGAGTTTAAAAGCTCCTTAAAATGTTAAAACCTCTCATTAAGACAAAATTCACAACAATTCCTCAATGCAAGATGATTTACTCCTTATTTTATTTACCAGAATACTGTCTACAGCACAAAGCCTAATTTCACATCAATCTACTCATTTATTAAATAACAAAATCAAAGGAACAGAGGTTAAGTTAAAATGGAAAAACTATGTTGAATCTGACACACTGATCACACTGCAAAAAGCACAAACAAAACAAATAGCATTATTTAAAATGCAATCCTGTAAGTGGCAATAAACGTTTTGCTATGACTCCGCTGTGCTGTTTTTCCCACACCTGTTCCCATTTGCCAGGCTAGACTGGCTCAGTCTGGTCTGCTGAGGGATCACAAGCATCTGAACAAACCCCCTCAGGGCAGCAATATCCAGGCTCTATGGCTGTCTCAGAAGAGCTCCTAACACAATTCCCCATGAACTGTAATTTTGTTTATGTATATTAAAAGCACGGCATAGGAAAAATATGTGACTGATGAGAAAAGTTTCTACCCTGCTTTCATAAAGCAATAAGCTCTCTCTGAAATACTGCAAAAATCCAGGGCTCACAGTGTTTATGTGTGGTATTAAATGATGATAAGAATGCAGAAAATACTCAGTTTCAGAATTGTCATTCTGAAGGGCTACTTCCTGTAAAGCATTATTCTCCCAGTTTAAGACTTAAATTACAGATTGTACAGTAAATATGTTGTTATGTTTTGTTAGTGGGTGAGTTATTCTCTGAAAAAGGTCTGATTTTATTTGGACATTCAGGCGCTATTTAAGGGCTCAACAAAGAGTAATACATTCTACTTTAGATCATGTAATGCTTATAGGGCTGCATCTTAATCTACCTTAACAGAAAAACACAGAGATATACCCACATTTATTCAATAATTTATATATACACATATATGTATATTTGTCTATAGTATTAAATGAGATAAAATCGAGTCCAACATTTTATTACAATAGTTTATATCAATGGCATCCTTCTCATTGTTTTACATTATAGTGAACTCATGAAAATAATTGTATCACTAATATCACCATTAAGATGAACTGAAATAAATTTTGCACAATGACCAAAAAGTGGCTAATTCATCAAATTTTCACTTTCTACCTAATACAACTCCAGTTCTTTCTTCCCCATAATCCTATGCTACAAAGGACACAGTTTATTTAATCAGACAATTATTTCTATGATATATATAAGAATCCTAGGGCAAATATATAAACCTATTAAGCCAAGATATACTATCAGCTCTTGGTGCAAGAAGTACTTAAGAACATAACAATACTTTCAAATCATTGAATGTGGACATATAGAATATTTATGTCATTTAATATAGTGGTTTTTTTTAATGTGAGAATGTATTTTTCCACATACTGTCTCATTTGATTCTCACAACAACCTTCATAAAATAATAAATAAAAGTGTGGTTTCTTAGCTAACATTTTCTATTATATAAAGCTTTATTGTTTTTGTTCTGCATAGTCAAATAATTTTCCTAATCATCATCATACTTATCAACAACACCATTTTTATTATGTAAGGAAAGATACCAATTGCTTCTTGTTGGGTGGTGGTGAGTTAGGTCAGGAGAAAATATGTTAGTTGGTCAGAAACAAAGGGCTATAGTGAGGGAGTCAACACGGAAATAAGAAAGAGAGAAAAGTACGTGCATTCCTTTAGAAATCTCTTCCAGAGTTGGAAGGGAGGTACGTTATTATTAAACATTTATTGAGAACCTATATATATTAAGCTCTACACTATAGGCTTTGATCAGATCACCTAATCAAGCCCCGAGGTAGCTATTGGTATCCTCACATTGTAGGTGAAAACAGACACAGAGAAGCTATATTACTGATCTTGATCACAACACCAACTGTCTTGCTGTATCTCACTGTGCTCACTGTTCGCTGAACACATTGTAGGCAAGGCACAGGCTAAGAGGTTGGAAGAAGATGTGAGGAGCTGTCAAAACTGCAGATATGCTTCTTCTCTCCTGGTTGGCACGGCAGCCATAACACAGTCTCTGTCCAGGCTGTTGCACCAGCAGCAGCAGCAGCCACAACATAACCATAATGCAGCCATAACACAGCCATAACATAGCCTCATATAACATAATCACGATGGTGCTCCAATGCAGCCCCAGTGCAGCAGCAGCCAGGTCTTTCCTGGTGAAGTTCATGCAGGTGTACTACACACAGCATTCCAGGATCAAGCACGTAGCGTGCGATGTGCACATCCGGTGCTATGTGATCTCAGCTGTTACACGATCATTATTTCCAAAACGGGGGCAAGAGTGAGAGGCTGTGGTGCAAGAGAGCCTGACCATGTCATCTTGGCTAATTTGCTCTTTCCCTGAAAAGGGTATATCAGCAGCCTAGCATTTCCTGGGCTAATGAGTGGTAGAACCAGGACTACAACCTGATCCACATTCAAAACGTAAGCATTTTCCACAACATGATGATGAAATGAATGATCCAATAAAGTTAGCAAATTTCCCAGATAAAGCCTTGTCATAGCCTAAATAAATCCAAAAAATATATAATATTTATATGTAGAGTGAAGAGAATCTGTAGCAACTAGTATTCTAATTACACAAATCCAAAATTTTTAGATTCCACAAAGACTAAAACTGAAGAATTTTGTTTCCAGTTAAAGATCTGATTGATTTTTATTATCCTTTATATGATATCTTAAGTAATATGAATTTTATATATATCTTAGATAAGATTGGACTCCATGATCACCTTGCTTACAATGTTTCATAGTTCTGAAGTAATTAGTGTTCACTTCTTTCCAGTTGAGGTGAAGATTTATCCACAGTTGATAGAATTCTAATGAACAAACATCAATGAGCCACTCAGATCCTCTATTATATGGCACTTCTATTATGTAGTACTTAGTTTCTATAATTTCAGAAACCAAATTTCAACTCCCATTTTTAGGTTCTTGAAAAGAATATATTTTCATATTTCTAAAACGAGCTTTTATCCAAGAAATAAAACTTACTGAAACTTTAGTACCATAAGCACTAAGACCAAGAAAGTTTAACCACCTTCCTCAAAGTTGTATAAACAATCAAGAAATTGTTAGGAATTCACACTAAATGTAATGTCATGCTTCAAACATAAAATTCAACTCTCTTAATGAATCAAATAAACAAATTTTTTGCACTTTGTAAAATGTATATATTACCCACTCTGGTAATCTAAGAAGAAATATACAGAATCTCTTTAAATGCATGAATGTGTGGAAGAAATGTGAAGAAAGCATGGTCTGTTGGTTAAGGGACTAAGATTCTCAGGCAATAAAAATGGTCTTTGATGTGTCATTAACTCAAGAATTTGTCCGTGGGAAAATATCCTCACTATTTCACAATCCCTCAATTCACCTTATTAAGATATTTAACAAAGAATTCTGGTATTTTGGATGTTTTGAAAATATTCCAAATCTCTAGTGTATGAATTATTGGTTGCATACAAAATTGTTCATAGGGATGTTAGTATCAACACAATTAAAATTATGTATACAATTATGATTCTTCCCCCCATTCCTAGCAAAAAAATCAACAGATTTCTTTTAAACTTTAAAGGTTTTGAATATCATAAGTCTTGGATAACTTAAGAGACTATTTGCAAAATAATATTTTTCTATTTCACTCCTTTCTTTCTAAACCTTGTTATTAAAGACTCCTCCTCAGATATATTAGCAAAAGTCAAGGAAAAGAATTTGAATCTATGTGCTGCATGCTCAGTTGCTTCAGTCATATCTGGCATTTTACGACCCGATGGATCATGGCCCGCCAGGCTCCTATGGATACACGGGATTCTCCAGGCAAGATACTGGAGTGGGTTGCCATGCCTTCCTTCTGGGGAATCTTCCCAACCCAGGTATCAGACCCAAGTTTCCTGCGATTCCTGCATTGCAGGTAGTTAATTTTCCACAGAGTCACAGAGGGAAGCCTGCATTTGAATCTATAAATATCTGTTAAAAATTCAAAAGTTGTTTACTTAAATAAAGCCGTATCATATAGGTTTAACAACAGCAATAAGAAAATTAATGTCCACCATTTCAGAAAGAATGGAATGGCAAGTTATAAACAGCTAAAATTTAAAATGGGTAAAAAATAAATCTTAATTTATCATCTGAGATATAATTTCTAAAGATCTTCATATTATACATGTCTGTAATTATTTGATAACTGAAAAACTATAGTCCTCAACTCCCTAAATATCTTTCATTTTTTCCCTTGAATCATAGCATTTTTTCCCAAAACGTTGAAATGGATGGATATATATAATAAGAGATAAACTTAAAAAATTCATTACAACAAGCCAGGGAAAATACTCCATTTTCCTTACAAACAAAATTATATTTCAATACAGAACATTGGGTATATCTAATTTAAACTGTCTATACTGAATATCTGTGTTTCCCAGGTGGTGCCAGGGATTTAAAAAAAAAAAAAAAAAACCTGTTGGCCAATGCAGGAGACATTAAGAGACACAGGTTCCATCCCCGGTTAAGGAAGATCCCCTGGAGTAGGAAATGGCACCCCACTCCAGTATTCTTGCCTGGAGAATCACATGGACAGGGGAGCCTGGTGGGTTGCCATAGGGTTGCCGAGAGCCAGAGACGACTGAAGCAACTTAGCACAGCACGTCCTGAATATCTGAAAGTGAAAGTCGCTTAGTCGTGTCTGACTCTTATGCGAGCCCATGGACTATACAGTCCATGGAATTGTCAGGGCCAGAATACTGGAGTGGGTAACCTATCTCTTCTCTAGAGGATCTTCCAAATCCAGGGATCAAACCCAGGTCTCCCACATTGCAGGCAGATTCTTTACCAACTGAGCTATCAGGGAAGCCCAACTGAATATCTAGTAGAATCTAAATCAGGCAATGAAATGTGTTTCTGAAAATTCTGTAGATGGTACACAAATAATGTTACAATTTGCATTTCTAGAATATTTGTTTTTCAATGCTTCTAAAACTCATAAATTAGCATATATAATTTTGATGAATACTGCTTTTATATCTTCCATTTATTACATGTCTTATCTATTTTCAAACAATGAATATCCAAGAAGAAACTCATAAAAGTCTCCAAAAATTCAAGAAACAAAAATGAGACTCAAAATCTACTAATATCATCGCCTTGTCATGAAATGCATTGAGAAAGTAAAGAAAGATGAACTTATAGATGGATAGTGAAATGCCAGTTATGGCATTTAGGATGTGGCTATATAAATATTTACTATAAATCTTTCAACTTGTGTATTTGAGAATTTTAATAAAATGCTGGAAAATAGAACCTAATTAATGCTATTTGTCATGTTATTAAACTTTATGCCATATATGAATTAAGATACTATCTTTAGTGGTTTTCACTTTCTTTGAACATGAGATACGTTTAAAAAAAAAGATTTAAAAGCCTATTAACAAACATTTTCTCTTTCCACCTCATTAATTATACTCAAAATCTAAATTGGGACACTAGGCATCCTACACACACACACACCTGAGGTTGAGAAATTCCAGATACAGCATATTAAATGCTTTGACCCATCTCTTAGAAAGCAGCACTTGTTTCAACAATGACTGGTGTTCCTACTGCTGAAAATGAGTCAAGCATGTGAATATATCTATTGGAAAGAATAAATAAGGATACAAACTATATAAATATATATATATATCATAACTGAACAAAAATTAATTTAAAACACTTTCACTGATTAACAATTATTGATAATTATAAATATTGAGTTCCAACTTATAGAAATTATTTTAAAAAATTAGAAAGACAGTATTCTAGGATTCTTAATTTAAGTATCTTTTGTTCAATCATACAAAATTAATACTACTATTCCTCTGTTGTTAGGCAGCCCTAGTGGTTTAGACAGTAAAGAACTTGCCTGCAATGCAGGAGACTGGGTTCTGTCTCTGAGTCAGGAAGATCCCCTGGAGAAGGAAATGGCTACCCACTCCAATATTCTTTTCTGGAGAATTCCATGGACAGAGGAGCCTGTTGGATTATAGTCCATGGAGTCACAAAGAGTCAGAACCACTGAGCAACTATCACTTTCCTCTGTTGTATTTAGTGTTAAGTACTACAATTTAAATCAATGAGAACAAGAATAGAGTAAGAAATCCACTTCTTATACAGATATATTAAAAAAAAAAAACTGCACCTTATAGAATGTTCATGTTAAAAAATTAGAGAAAATTAAACATTTTACTAATTTTTAAATGAATCTAACAAATGGAGTTTGAGAATATGGTATGCTGGGGAAAAAATAGAAAATTAGAAGACCAAAAGGATATCTGAAGAGCAGGAATGGAGAAACAAAAGAAACAGAGAATTAGAAGGAATAAAAACTAGGCTTAGTGTGGTCCTGCTATTTGAAATTAGTGAGCTTTTTTTTTTTAATCTGAAGAACTCTATATTATTAAAATTGGGAAAATTCTGATAAAATTTTAAATAAAAGTTCTCTAAAAATTCATAGAGGATAAAAATTCAGTCTGTCATGCTAGCTTACTTTAACATGTTCATAATGCTATCAACAGTTTGTTTGCTAAGGGTGATACAGAGTAAGAACGTACATTTTTATTTCTGAGTTTATATAATGGCTTTGAGTAGTTATTTGAAGAGATGGATGATAGAGAAAATGGGAAATGATTTTGGAAGAAATGCAAGTTATAAAGTAAGGCCTAAGTCTAAAATTAATTCCAAGTATTGTTGTTTAGTCACTAAGTCCTGTCCAACTCTTTTGTGGCCCCATGGACTATAGCTTTCAGGCTCCTCTGTCCACAGGATTTCCAAAGCAAGGATACTGAAGTGGGCTGCCATTTCCTTCTCCAGGGCATCTTCCCAACCCAGTGATAAAACCTGCATCTCCTGAATCAGCAGGTAGATTCTTTACCATCTGAGCTGCCAGGGAAGCCCAGACTCCAAGTATAGGTAATGAAAAATTAAAGCGGACTCAATATGGATTCAGAATGAGAAAAGTTGAGTTCTAATTTTGACATTGCCTCATAATGAACAATTTATGAAGATTACTCATAGGTAGGATTGAGTAAAGGAAGTTTAAACAGAAAGGAGCAAAAAATGTTAACATCTGTGTCATCTATGTGACCTAAAAAAATGAATCTATAAAAATGATGATCCAAGTAGTAAGTTGGAGAAGGAAATGGCAACCCACTTCAGTGTTCTTGCCTAGAGAATCCCGTGGACAGTGGAGCCTGGTGGGCTGCTGTCCATGGGGTCGCACAAAGTCAGACATGACTGAAGTGACTTAGCAGCAGCAGCAGCAGGCAGTAAGTAGGTACTGATTTTAACAAAAAGAAATCCCCAAATAGAATTCAAATTAATGTTGTTGTTTTCCATAATTTCGTTTTTGGGGGCTCCAAAATCACTGCAGATGGTGATTGCAGCCATGAAATTAAAAGACGTTTTCTCCTTGGAAGGGAAGTTATGACCAACCTAAATAGCATATTGAAAAGCAGAGACATTACTTTGCCAACAAAGGTCCGTCTAGTCAAGGCTATGGTTTTTCCTGTGGTCATGTATGGATGTGAGAGTTGGACTGTGAAGAAAGCTGAGTGCCAAAGAATTGATGCTTTTGAACTGTGGTGTTGGAGAAGACTCTTGAGAGTCCCTTGGGCTGCAAGGAGATCCAACCAGTCCATCCTGAAGGAGATCAGCCCTGGGATTTCTTTGGAAGGAATGATGCTAAAGCTGAAACTCCAGTACTTTGGCCACCTCATGCGAAGAGTCATTGGAAAAGACTCTGATGCTGGGAGGGATTGGGGGCAGGAGGAGAAGGGGACGACAGAGGATGAGATGGCTGGATGGCATCACTGACTTGATGGACGTGACTTTGAATGAACTCTGGGAGATGGTGATGGACAGGGAGGCCTGGTGTGCTGTGATTCATGGGGTCACAAAGAGTCAGACACGACTGAGCGACTGATCTGATCTGATCTGATCTGATCTTTCCATAAAACAAGCTAAACTACTATCCAATAATACCTGTTAAAGACTATCCAAGGAAAAGGAGAAATAAGAGAGAGGCAAAGACAATTCACATATGATGAATGAATTTGCCAGGGATAAAAAAAAAAAAAAAAAACTGTTCAGATGTTTTAATGACTTAGAGAAGTTGAGAAGGGTAGTTTTAAAATGACAGCTTCATAAGAACTCTGTGTTGTGATCTTACTTTGCAAGAGCCAAAATTAAAAAAAAAAAAAAAAAGAAGAATATCTTTCATGTTAGTGGGATTTTATTGTGTGTGTTTAGTTCTATAAGAGAATAAAAAATGAAAGCAGATGGACTCTGTTATTGTGAGATTTGAAGCTTATAAAAACTGGGGGGACTTTAAGAAAAAGAAAATAAGTTGACAAAGTGATGTACCAATGTAAACACTTATTTTTAATGAGAGTGTAAATCATAACAAAAACCTTATTTTTTTATAAGTCTGACAAATAGCAAAAACATATATTCCACAAAATAGTATAACTTCTTTTAGTATTGATTGATACAACTTTCTCTCTCTATATATAATATGCCAAGTACACAAATAACCACTTTATATACAAAAACCTAGCACAGTCATTTTCGACAAAAAATACACAGATAATTCAAATATTCCTTTCTCATATAGATAACTTTTGCAAGTCTCCTTCAGCTTCGCAACCTGCTAGTAGCATAAGACCACATTAAACGTTAGAATTGTTGGCAAACTTGGGAAAATATCCATCAAGGCTTTTCTTTATGATCTGTATGATTCTGGCTAGCTTCTGACGCCACACATTTCAAGCCTTGTTCTTCTCCATAATCCACATACATAGATAGCCAGGACCATCAATAATATGAATAATCACATCAATTTTGGCCCCACACTTCTATATTATAAAGGCAAATTTTAAGGACGAAAAATCAGAATGGAAACTGAAAGCAGTATTAACTAATTGTGGAGTAGCACAAGGAATACAAAGAGTAAAGAACAGTTCAGAGCCATGTGAGGGTAAATGTGAATTTGATCTATAGAACCATATACTGACATTCTATTTTCTCTCTGCAACTCTATGGAACACAGATGACATAAAGGTGTATCTGTTAATCATTACATCTATATAAAAGTATGTCTGAAACTGTATATTCTCAACAAATAGAAATAAATTAATATTCCAGGAATCTCCTGGTTAAGTAATTTACATTTACTATCTCAGTTCAGTTCAGTTCAGTTGCTCAGTCATGTCCAACTCTTTGCGACCCCATGGACTGTAACACGCCAGGCTTCCAGGTCCATCACCAACTCTCAGAGTTTACTCAAACTCATGTCCATCGAGTCAGAGATGCCATCCAACCATCTAACACTTACTATCAATCCTAAATCAAATCCCCATGATTATACAGTGTAAGTGACAAATACATTCAAGAGATTAGCTCTGATAGATAAGAGTGCCTGAAGAACTATGGACAGAGGTTTGTTAACACTGTACAGCAGGCGGTGAGCTAAACCATCCCCAAGAAGAAGAAATGCAAAAAGACAAAGTGGTTGTCTGAGAAGGCCTTTACAAATAGCTAAGAAAACAAGAGAAGTAAAAGAGAAAAGGAAAGATATATACATGTGAATGCAGATTTCCAAAGAATAGCAGGGAGAGATAAGAAAGCCTTCCTCAGTGATCAATGCAAAGAAATAGAGTAACACAACAGAATGGGAAAAACTAGAGATCTCTTCAAGAAAATTAGAGATACCAAGGAACATTTCATGCAAAGACAGGCACAATAAAGGACAGAAATGGTATGGATCTAACAGAAACAGACGATATTAAGAAGAGGTGACAAGAATACACAGAACTATACAAAAAATGATCTTAATGACCCAGATAACCACAATGGTGTGATCACTCACGTAGAGCCAGACATCCTGGATGTAAAGTCAAGTGGGCCTCAGGAAGCATCACTACGAGCAAAGCTAGTGGAGGTGATTAAATTTCAGCTGAGCTACTTCAAATCCTAAAAGAAAATGCTGTGAAAGTCCTGCACTCAATTCGCCAGCAAATTTGGAAAACTCAGCAGTGGCCACAGGACTGGAAAGGTCAGTTTTTATTCCAATCCCAAAGAAAGGCAATGCAAAAGAATGTTCAAACTACCACACAATTGCACTCATCTCACATGCTGCCAAAATAATGCTCAAAATTCTCCAATCTAGGCTTCAACAATACATGAGTCAAGAACTTCCAGATGTTCAGGCTGGATTTAGAAAAGGCAGAGGAACCAGAGATCAAATTGCCAACATCTGTCGGATCATCGCAAAAGCAAGAGAGTCCAGAAAAACATCTACTTCTGCTTTACTGACCACACTTAAACCTTTGACTGTGTAGATCACAACAAACTGTGGAAAATTCTTAAAGAAATGGGAATATCAGATCACCTTACCTGCCTCCTGAGAAATCTGTATGCAGATCAAGAAGCAACATTTAGAAAAGGACATGGAACTACAGACTGGTTCCAAATTGGGAATCGAGTACATCAAGGCTATACACTGTCACCTTGTTTATTTAGCTTATATGCAGAGTACATCATGAGAAATGCCTGGCTGGATGAAGCACAAACTAGAATCAAGACTGCCAGGAGAAACATCAATAACCTCAATATGCAGGTGACACTACCTTATGGCAGAAAGTAAAGAACTAAAGGGCCTCTTGATGAAAGTGAAAGAGGATAGTGGAAAAGTTGGCTTATAACTCAACATTCAGAAAACGAAGATCATGGCATCTGGTCCCATCACTTAATGGCAAATAGATGGGGCAACAATGGAAACAGTGACAGTTTATTTTCTTGGGCTACAAAAGCACTTCAGATGGTGACTGCAGCCATGGCATTAAAAGGCACTTGCTCCTTGGAAGAAAAGCTATGACCTACCTAGACAACATATTAAAAAGCAGAGATATCATTTTGCCAACAAACATACATGTAGTCAAAGCTACGGTTTTTTCAGTAGTCATGTATAAATGTGAGAGTTGGACCATTAAGAAAGCTGAACACTGAAGAATTGATGCTTTTGAACTGTTGTGTCGGAGAAGACGCTTGAGAGTCTCTTGGACAGCAAGGTGATCAAACCAGTGTATACTAAAAGAAATCAGTCCTGAATATTGATTTGATAGAGTGATACTGAAGCTGAAGCCCCAATACTTTAGCCACCTGATGTGAAAAACTGACTCACTGGAAAAGACCCTGATGCTGGGAAATATTGAATATGTGGAGAAGGGGACAGTAGAGAATGAGATGGTTGGATGGCATCACTGACTCAATGGACATGAGTTTGAGCAAGTTCTGGGAGTTGCTAAAGGACAGGGAAACCTGGCATGTTGTAGCCAAGGGGTGCCAAGAGTCAGACAAAACTGAGCTACTGAACTGAACTGATCTATAGTGGATTGAACAGCATCCTTTCTAAATTCATGTGATCTTAATTGGAATAAGGGGTTTGGCAGCTTTTAGTATGGTAAAGATTAAGATCATAATGGATTGAGATAGGTCCTAAATCCAGTGAGAGTACCCTTATCCAAAAGAAAAATGAAGACAAAGACATAAAGAAAAAAGTGGAATGAAGACAGAGGCAGATATTAGAGTGCCTCCATCTTGGTATCAAGTATTACCAAGAACAACCAGCAACTATCAGAAACTAGGAGAAAAACACGGGGTAATATCTACCCTGGAGTTTCCAGAGGATCCAACACTGCTGACCTTTGATTTCAGATTTCAGGTCCAAAACCAAGAAAATAAATTCCTGTTGTTTTAAGCCACCCATGCATGGATGCAAGTTCAGTCTCATCTGACTCTTTGCCACCCCATGGACTATAGCCCCCAGGATCCTCTGTCCATGGCAGAGAATCCAGGCAAGAATATTAGAGTGGGTTGCCATTTCCTTCTCCAGGAGATCTTCCTGACCCAGGGATCAAACCTGCTCTCCTGTATCTCCTGCATTGGCAGGAAGATTCTTTACCATTGAGCCCCTAAGAAAGCCTCACTTTAGGCCACCCGGTTTGGGGTAATTTGTTATGGCAGCACTGGGAAACTAACATATCATCTCTACATAAAGACATCTCCAAAGTGACAGCATATTTGGGAACTGTTGTTTATATGCATGGCTAAAGATCCATGGAATAAAGAGGTTCCTCTCAGGACACAGCTAAAACATTTTTACCAACCACAGTCATGCCCTAAATTGTGTTCCTGCAGTTCCCCTAACTAAGAGTGTATTAAATGCTTAAGCAACTCAGTATCAAAAGGAAAATAACTAATGTACTATTTCTGGGAAAAGATAACAATTCTATGAAGCAAGTTCTCTTTCCATGAGCAATAATATAAAAACATTACAATACAATGTTATGCTTGACTTGAAATTATTCTCTAATTTTCAAAATTTTTAATGGCATGTAACAAATAAGTTCCAGGGACCATATTAATTGACTCTTGATGAGAGAAACCAATAAAAATACTACTTGGCTACCAGAATCACCTCACCATCTTTTTTTTTTCCCCCAATAATTAAAGTCTCTCATATTCTGTTTTTACTTTGCATTTCAAGACTTTTAACAGTATCCTGACAGTCACTTTGGAGTTGTCACAGTAACTGTTGACTTTTTTAATTGGCTAAAAAGTATCCCACTAAATGCTCAAGGTCCTAGAATGTAGTAGCCACAATGCCCGGCATAAAGCTGAATATTTCTTAGTTATAAGGCAGCTGGTCATTCACTTGAAGTGAATTTTTTTACACTGGTAGTAACATTGATATCTCCACAAAAAGGCACTGTTTCAGAATCCCTTTAACTGTAAGGATCCACAGAGCAATTCATTTGAGAATATTTGCATTCATATTAGATCAAAATTAAATCCAAATGCAATCTGTTTATATAGGGTTCTTTAGTTGTGCTGGTGGCTTTCTCCTCATCAAGGAAAAGCTCTAGTTGGTCATATTTAACTGCGCTGGTGGAAGGCCAAGAAAAAGCATTTCATTAACATATACTCAGTAATTACCAAAGGCACATAGACACATCTCATTTCTACCCTGCCATTATGCTCATTGGCCTGGAAAATGGGATTGGGCCAAGTGGAACTGTCCCAAGCGCATGCACTGTATATTTCTGGAAAGAGAATCACATAGAGTGCACTACTGACAAGGAGTGGGTGTACCTTAGCAACTCTCCCATGGACAATTTTCAGAGGCCCTGGTCAAAATGACCAAGAGTGGTTTACCACTAAGCATTTTCATTCTGCTTTAAAATATCGTAAGTATATTTACAGTATTATTTCACCAAAAGAAAACTTTAAATTATCAAACCTTTAAATACTATAAAATAAGAACATTCTCTCATGTTATACTCTATATATCCATCTGTAATGAAAGAAAATACCTCAAAATATTAATAGAAACTTTTCACACTCAAATCTTAGCTGATTAAATAAAAATATATAGGCGTTAGGAAACAGCTTCAGTAAATGGCTGTGTGAGTGAACAATAAGAAAGTGTCCACAGGCTCATTATAAACTCTTTGTCTCAAATAAACAAATTTTGGGTGGCTCCTAATGGCTAATGTTCCTTTCATCATGCTTCCACCTAGAGATGGAAGTAGAGCTGGCCTATTGTTGGCTGATTCCCAGCAGCTCAGTGCTTCCCCTCAGCACCCGCTACTGGGAGGGGCCCATTCGGGTTGATTCTAACACTGCAGAAGAGGCACGAAGTTTAATGTATGCTACCACTTGTTCATTCTGTCAACACATAATTAGTGCTCAGGGCAATCCATTTAGGTCAGGAAAACAAAGATCAGTAGAACTAGCCCCCCTGCCCTTGAGAAGTTCACAGTCTAGGGGTTAATACTTAGTATCGAATATACATATTTTCTATGGGGTTCAGTGCCATGATACGTGCATATACATGGCACTAGGGGAGCATGCTAGAAATTAACAAATGAAACAGGCAGTCATTCTTGCTGTCTGAAAGTCAAGGAAACAGTAATCAATAAGATGAATTATTATATATATATATATATATATAGATGTCTCATGTATGTCTAATTCATATTTTTAATGTTCCTTTCTACAATAATGATATGCAAATTAGCAGGCACAAACCTGTTGGTAACATCACTTTTAAGGAAATTTCACTACAATAATGCTGTGATAGAACAGTGTAACACATTCATGTGTATTTTGGCAGGTATAGTTTTGAACTCTTTATATTTCAAGGTACGTATATATGTACCTTGAATACATATATATGTACACATGGCTTTCCCTTGCTCTGCCATTAACCACCAGGATATAGCAAGACATAAAGAGTGATTGTAATATGTTCATATTTAGGAAAGAAACTGGACTAGGGATTCAAACATTATCATCTCTTCAGCTAGCCTGGATAGTTATGCACTGGATTTCTCACTATCTGTATTAAACAAAAGAGCTATGTTTTGAAAGCTCAATCCAATGTTCTGATATAATAAAAATGTCTTTGATGTTGTTCTAAGCACAGCATCTCATCACAAGAATTAGCCAATTGAATCATTTCACCTCATTCTGGCTTTGTATTTTTAAAAAATGACTATGATATATTTTTGCTTTGTCTTTTATTTCAGCTTAGCAATCCATTTGTTAATTTTTCTCTTTAAAATCCTTTACATACCAATCATGAATACAGATCTAAGAAGTAGTCACTTTTCTACTAGGAAGACTAGTACCAGATGATACATGAATAAATTAAGTCAATAAAACTCTTAGGGATTCTAAAGAAAATAATCTGAGTAACTATCAGGATGTCAATTATCAAATTTTTCTATTTTTAATTTAATAATTGTAAAATAGAGAATCCACATCTTAAGAATTACATTTCTGGGTCCTATTCCAAGCAGCTTATTTTCCAGGTAGAATAAGAGAGAAATAAGATCTATCCCATTGACTTTAGGGTGTCTAATGTTTCTTTGGGGCTTCCCTAGTGGCTCAATGGTAAAGAATCCACCTGCCAACGCATGCAATGCAGGTTTGATTCCTGCGTGCAGAAGATCCCCTAGAGAAGGAAATGGCAACCTACTCCCAAGGACAGAGGAGCCTGATGGGCTACAATCCAGGGCATTGTTCTTTAAAATGTAATTATATTATTCAGTTACTCTTTTCACTGCTGAAAGATAACACCATTCTCTGAGTCCTATTTAGCAAAAGAATTGCAATGAATATGTCCCCAAATTTATTAGTATAACTTAAAAGATAGGAAAGGGAAATTGGAAACTGAATTTGCAAAATATTCTCCATGGTGCAAGAAACCCCCTCTGCTGAAACTGCAAACCAACAGACTGTATCTAATCCATCAATTACTTTGTCTTTATGAATCAGTTTAAAAGTAGGTGGTAAATGATCGAACACATTTTAAATACAAAGCCAGCAGAGAGTCACACGGGGTTCTGTTATGAATCAAAGTTTTCACTTCTCCATGTCCTATGTGTTACTGCAACCACTGAAGCGGCATATAGTATATAGGACACAGAGAGCCACTCTGCTAATCGGTCCCCACAGACCTGATGGTGCACTCTGCTACAAAATCACTTTTCATTTTGAACTTCAACACCCTTTAATGGAATGCCCGTGCTTCAGAAATAATCATATCATAGCTAAAGTGACTTAGAAGCTCCGTTTCCAATGCATGCACCACCCCCAACTCTGTCTCTCCTTCCCCCTTTCTTTGCTCTTAACTTTTTGCCTAGAGATGAAATTCTTTTCATTCTTTTCTGAAAATTAATACAAGGAGGAGGAATATTGTTATATGAGACATTAAAAAATATTTCTTTCTCAATTACCTTTTCTTTAAGAATAAGATATAATCATCCAAAAGGAATGACTTTTCATCACAGATTTATGTCCTGAGGCAGAAGAGCTTTCCCTTTTCTATAAGGAAAGTCTTCATCGAAAATCAAACAAAAACTGTTACAAAAGAGAACTCTGGTGGAGTTTCAGGGTAACTTGCTGGCTCTTTCTTGGGCCTGTCTTACTGGGTTCTAAAGAGACTTTTGATTTCTTTAAAGTGAAATGTTAAGGAAGTAACCTATTGAAACTACTAATCTGTGACTACTGCTGCTGAGAAAAATGTTTCCAAACAGAACTGCATGGCCTCCCTCACCAGGAAATCACCCTACAGATGAATGAAGTGCTAAAATGAAAAAGCCTCCTCTTTTAACTGAAGAGTAAAATCGGTGACAGTATTATCATGAGTATAATATTCTCAGAATATTTCTTTGAACTAATACAATATTTAAAAATAAAGAGAATACCTGACACCTAAGCTTGAAATTAAAACCACACTTTTATTTTTTTAATTGGAGGCTAATTACTTTACAATATTGTATTGGTTTTGCCATACATCAACATGAATCTGCCACAGGTGTACACGTGTTCCCAATCCTGAACCCCCATTTAAAACCAAAGTAGACCTACGTAGAAATTATACTTTTAGATTTTTTTTAAAGGGCTTCCCAGGTGGCACTAGTAGTAAAGAATTTGCCTGCAATGGGCTTCCCTGATGGCTCTGATGGTAAAGAATCCGCCTGCAGTGTGGGTGACCTGGTTTCAATCTCTGGGTTGGGAAGATCCCCTGGAGAAGGGCATGCCAACCCACTCCAGTATTCTTGCCTGGAAAAATTCTATGGGCATAGGAGCCTGGTGGGCTACAGTCCATGGGGCCGCAAAGAGTCGGACACGACTGAGCAACTAAACACACACAAAAACAAACCGAAAAAGACATTATATTCAGTTTTGTTCACGTAGCATCAGATATTATTTCCATAATGTTTTTAATTTTAATGTATTTCTATCAAACTTAATAAAAAGAACTAATATATTTTGTACCTAGTATACGTACGTAAAGTTTGGGGGCTTTGAAATCTAGATTTAGTATATAAACAAATGCCTGAATATTCAGTGTAGATGATTAAATGCTAGTCAGAGCTATGCTAAATTATAGCTATGCACACACAGAGTACACAAATGCCAAAATATTACACACAACCGAATTCAGTTGCCTCTTGCTCAACAAGCTTTAATCAGATGGAAAAAGCTAAACTGAAGAGCTGCTTTGTGAACATGCATTTCAATAAACCATAATGTTTGTGAAATGAGAACATGGGAAAAGAGGATATCAATAAAAAGAAAATAATTCCCCATGAAAATTACCCATTTACCATATTTCAAGTACAAATTTAGGGAATATTGCTGCATACTGATACATGAAATAGAGCCAAGCTCATATGTAAAAAACAAAAATCCCAGTAACTCATATTTGAGTAGGTCTAGGCTGCCAGTTTTTCTTAGCTTATTTCAATGTATGCATGTCAGGCAACTGCTTTAGTAAAGAAACTCATGATTTAAAGATATTTCATTGAGATACTTCAATAAAATGTACCATTCTTTCCCGAAAATACCAAAAAAGTCTCATTTCTATTACTGGCACCATTATATCTGGCACAAGGGAATAATTATAAAGCCCAATAGCAATTTAATTGTCATCTTAGAAAACTGTTACTATGTCAGGAATGTATTTGGGGATAATCATGTCAATACAGAATAATTATTATTTACAATTATTTGAATGTCAACAGGGTGTCATGTCCAACATAAATCTTTCCAGCACAGAAGGCTTAAACATCACCACCATATCAACTGTTCAATGCAATTTCTAGTTAGCAAGATCTAGAAAAGAATAACCAAAAATGTTACCTCACAAAAACTAGTTAGGTGGTGGGAAGAAAAGCTTAACTAAGGCTACCATCTAGCCAAGGAATTTCACTATAATTCTTGGTATAAGACTCCAAAATTTTCAAGAAAATAAATTGTTTTGATTATACTTTCAACTTATATCCTCTGATTTAATAAGATATATAAGACATATTTTCCAAACATTGGCATACAATTTAAAACCACAAAAATCAAGATCACATTGGGAACAAAGTAATGACAAACTCTTTATAGCTCCTTGTAGCTCTTCATAGAGCAATCAAACAAGAAAAAGAAAGAAAGGGAATCCAAACTGAAGGAGTAAATTTGTTACTGTTTGCAGATGACATGATATTAGAGAAAATCCTAAAGATCACACACACACACTTGATAGAACTAATAAACAAAATCAGAAAGAATTAAGAAAACCATTTTATGATGGCATCAAAAATAATTAAAATACCTAGAAATAAATTTAACCAAGGAGGTGAAATACCTGTACTCTGAAAATTACAGGACATTGATGAAAGAAATGTAAGGAGATAAAAATAAATGCAAAGATATTTCATGTTCATGAACTGGAATAAGTAATATTTTTAAATTCCATAGTACCTTAAGTGATCTACAGAGTCAATATAATCCGTATCAAAATTGCCATGAAATTTTTCACAGAAATATAATAAACTTTCTAAACTATTTATAGAATCACCAGAGATCAATCTTCAGAAAGACCAAAGCTGGAGGCATCACACATCCTGATTCTGAACTATATTACAAAGCTATAGTAGTCAAAAACAGTATGGTATTGGCATAAAAAAAGACAAATAGGTCAATGGAACATAATAGAGACCAGATACAAACCCACACATTTATAGTCAATTAATTTATCACAAAAGAATCAAGGATAGATGACAGTGTCTTCAACAGGTGGTGTTGAGAAAGCTGCACAGCCACATGAAAAAGAATGAAACTGGACCCCTACCTTATACCATGTACAAAAATTAGCTCAAAATAAATTAAAGACTTTAATGTAAGACATGAAACTATAAAACTCCTAGAAAAAAATAGGCCATAAGCTCCTTGATATAAGTCTTGGCAATGATATTTTGGGGGATTTGATACAAAAAGCAAAGGCAACAAAAGCAAAATTTAACAAGATGGGCTACTTCAAGCTATAACTTTTCTGCACAATGAAGTAAATCATTGACAAAATGAAAAGGCAATCTATTTACTGGGAAAAAAATTATTTGAACCTGAGATTATAAAGTCAGACTTGAATTAGCAACTGGGAACCAAAAAACAGGGTATTAACAACTCCCAAGGTGATTCTGATGCTCACTGAAGTCTTAGGGGCACTGCTTTAGCCCATAAAGTAATCATTTCCCAAAAAAATTGCAAATCATATATGCAGTAAGGGGGTATAGCCAAAATATATAAGGAATTCCCACAACTCAACAGTAAAAACAATCTAAATCCAAAATGGGCAGAGGATCTGGATACACATTTTCTAAAGAAGACATATGGATGACTAACAGAAACATGAAAAGATGCTCAAAATCATTAACTATCAGGGAAATGCAAATCAAAACCACAATGAGATATCACCTCAGACTTGTCAGAATGGCTATTATCAAAAAGTCAAGAAATAACAAGTGTTGGTAGGGATGTGAAGAAAAAGGAACCTTTGTGAATTGTTGGTAAAATGTAAATCAGAGCAGTGGCTACGGAAAACAAGTAAAAAAAAAATCCACAAAAAAATATAAAAATAAAAATAGAACTACTTCATGAGCTAGCAATTCCACTTTTGAGTAACTAGCCAAAGAAAATTTTCACTGAAGTATTATTTTTAATAGCCAAGATACTGAAATAGCCTAAGTGTCCAGGGACAAATGAATGGATAAAAAAGATGTGGTGTATATACATAATGGAATAGTTTTCAGCCACAAAACAGAATGAAATCTTGCCATTTCTTGCAACATGGGTGTATCTTAAGGGAATTATGCTAAGTAAAATAAGACAGAGAAAAAAAAATACTATATCATCTCATTGATAGGCTCTAAACCAAAACCAAACCTAACAAAACAAGCAGTTCATAGACACAGAGAACAGACTGGTGGTACAAGAAGCAGGAGGCTGGGGGTGAGTAAAATGGGAAAAGTGAATCAAAAGTCACAAACTTTCAGTTATAAGACAAATAAGTCTAAGTGATGTAACAAACAATGGGACAACCACGGTTAATGATACTGTGTTAAGTATCTGAAGGTTTCTAAGAGAATAAGCCTTAAAAGTTCTCATCACAAGAAAAAAAAAATCTGTAACTGGGTATAGTGACAAATGTTAACCAGATTTATGGTGGCTATCATTTTGCAATTTTAGGTGCAATATGTGTTCACCTAAAACTAATAATGTTATATGTCAATTATATATCAATAAATTAATTTTTAAAAGGTAAATTACAATTTAAAAAATCTTCATTTACAAAAACAGGTAGCAGGTAGGTTTAATTCTTGGGCCATAGCATGCCAATCCTTATTCTATTTCAATAGCTGGAAGTGTTATTGAGTAGAAAAAAATTTTCTATAAAGCACTAGAAATGATACAAATTGTCACATTTTGACCCCTTTTTATTGAAATATCATTTTAGAATGAAACAATATCAGTCAACTGAAAGAATTCTAGAAAGCCTACTTTTTGTCTTAAACTTTCATTCAAAGAAGAAATCAGTTCAGTTTATCTAATTTATATTGACCTTTCTGTTTTTTGAGGGTCTTATTCAAAAGTTGAAACATGCATTCAAAGAGCCATTAGCACTTTTGTTTTTGTAATAATAAAATTATTTAAAATGTGGGCAAAAAAACACATGCATTTGAAAAATCATTTCTGTTCCACAAGGTACATGATTAATACTGGAAAGTCAACACAAATGAGGTACTCAAGGGAGACAGAACAAATACCCAGAAAACTATAGGGATCTGTCACCATAACACCACATGAATTTCTGCAGCTCAGAGAAGTTTATTGCCCTTTTAATATTATTATAGTCAACCATTCAGTTGGAAATTTCACTTACTCCTTACTTTTCTTAATGTCATTTACCCACATCTCCAGAAAACAATGTCTGGAAGAAATCAGAAGTTGAGGCAGGAGAATAAAACAATGAGCACGCTTTATGATAGTTACGCTCAATTCACACCCTCAAGACATAGAAAATTGTGATACATGTCTAGCCATACGTGTTCACATTTATTCATAAGTCGGAAAAGCTGCTGATTTGCAGGATCCACCTCCATTAAGAGCATATGGATTTCCTATCAAGTGATACCAGTGCTCTGGAAACAACTAAGCAAATTAGGAAATATCAGCCAATATCAGAAAATTTGGAAAACTCAGCAGTGATCACAGGACTGGGAAAGGTCAGTTTTCATTCCAGTCCCAAAGAAAGGCAATGCCAAAGAAAGTTCAAACTACCACAGAATTGCACTCATCTCACATGCTACCAAAGTAATGCTCAAAATTCTTCAAGTTAGGTTTCAAAAGTACATGAACCAAGAACTTCCAGATGTTCAAGCTGGGTTTAGAAAAGGCAGAGGAACCAGAGATCAAATTGCCAATATCCACTGGATCACAGAAAAAGCAAGAGAATTCCAGGGAAAAAAAAAAAAAATCTGCTTCCGCTTCATTGACTACACTAAAGCCTTTGACACTGTGGATCACAGCAAACTGTGGAAAATTCTTAAAAGGATAGGAATACCAAACCACCTTACCTGTCTCCTGAGAAACCTGTATGCAGGTGAAGAAGCAATAGTTAGAACCAGATATAGAACAAGGGATTGGTTCAAAATTGGGAAAGGAATACATCAAGGCTGTATATAGTCACCCTGCTTATTTAACTACTATGCAGAGTACATCATGAGAAATACTGGGCTGGATGAAGCACAAACTGGAATCAAGACTGCTGGGAGAAATCACAATAACCTCAGATATGCAGATAACACGACCCTCATGGCAGAAAGCAAACAGAAGCTAAGTAATGTCTTGGTGAAGGTGAAAGAGGAGAGTGAAAAAGTTGGCTTAAAACTCAACATTCAAAAAAAGAAGATCATGGCATGTGTTCCCATCTCTTCATGGCAAATAGATGGGAAACAATGGAAACAGTCATAGATTTTATTTTCTTGGGCTCCAAAATCACTGCAGATGGTGACTGCAGCCATAAAATTAAAAGATGCTTGCTCCTTGGAAGAAAAGCTATGACCAGCATAGGCAGCATATTAGAAAGCAGAGTTTGCCAGTAAAGGTCCATCTAATCAAAGCTATGATTTTTCCATAGTTATCTATGGATATGAGAGTTGGATCATAAAGAAAGCTGAGCACCTAAAAATTGATGCTTTTGAACTGTGGTATTGGGGAAGACTCTTGAGAGTCCCCTGGACTGCAAGGAGATCAAGCAAGCCAATCCTAAAGGAAATCAGTCCTGAATATTCATTGGAAGGACAGATGGTGAAGCTGAAGCTCCAATACTTTGGCCACCTGACCATCGGAAAAGACCATGATGCTGGGAAAGATTGAAAGCAGGAGGAGAAGGGGATGACAGCGGATGAGATGGTTGTATGGTATCACAGACTCAATATACAAGAGTTTGAGCAAGCTCTAGGAGCTGGTGATGCACAGGGAAGTCTGGCATGCTACAGTCCATGGGGTTGCAAATAATGTGACATGACTGACCAACTGAACAGTACTGAACTGGGTATGCTTGGGGTACAAAAAACCTTTGGAATGTGAAAAGCAGAGCTTCACACAGATTTTATCCTATTCAACCTCAGTTATCCTTGATTTATCTACCTGTTCGTAAAAGAAGTCTGAGATTATGGTAAAGAAGAAAACAGTAGTGACCCATTTCTAAAAGTGAACCATTTATAAAACTTGGCTTGACATTCAGGAAATGTTTCCATGATTTTCCTCAATCAAACATTCTGGCACATATCTTCTATCACCATGCTGCTATAACCCATTATTCAAAAAGCATGACATATATATGTGACAGTTCTTGATATGTGTGAAATACTTATACGCCTTTAAACATTAATCCTGATATTCCTTTATTTAGAAATATTACATATGTTAAATAATACCTATCAATGGACATCCATCTCATATGTTTCCTTTCCCAAGAAGCTTTGTCTCATCACCTCAATGAGAGGTATTCTGTTACTTCTCAGAACTTTAGGCTATATTTCATCTATTCTCCTGTCATATTCATCAAGAGTCTGCTTTTATTATAGTTAATTGAAAAGTACACTATTTTGTAATGAAATCATAAATGCCTTAGGGCTTCCCAGGTGGAGCTAGTGATAAAGAACCTGCCTGCCAATGCAGGAGATATAAGAGACTTGGTTCAATCCCTGGGTCGGGAAAGTCCCCTGGAGTAGGTCATGACAACTTACTCCAGTATTCTTGCTTGAAAAATTCCATGGACAGAGGGGCTACAGTCTATGGGGTCACAAAGAGTCAAACACAACTGAGCACACACACAAGAGTATAAGTGCCTTAAGCAAACGGTCTTTCTTTTTTCTTTACATTTCTGCTTCACACTACACATTACATAATATCCAGTAAGAGACACTCAGTAAGACGCTGGCATGAAGTGGATGGATTTGATAAGATTTCTCATTCTCTGCCAGGTTTGGCCACATGTTATGTTTCTCCAGACAATGGATTGGCTTATTATTAGTTTTTTTTTTTCTTTAATAGAGTATAGATCAGATCAGATTAGATCAGTCGCTCAGTTGTGTCCAGCTCTTTGTGATCCCATGAATCCCAGCACGCCAGGCCTCCCGTCCCTCACCGACTCCCAGAGTTCACTCAGACTCACGTCCATCGAGTCAGTGATGCCATCCGGCCATCTCATCCTCTGTTGTCCCCTTCTCCTCCTGCCCCCAATCCCTCTCAGCATCAGAGTCTTTTCCAATGAGTCAACTCTTCCCATGAGGTGGCCAAAGTACTGGAGTTTCAGCTTTAGCATCATTCCTTCCAAAGAAATCCCAGGGCTGATCTCCTTCAGAATGGACTGGTTGGATCTCCTTGTAGTCCAAGGGACTCTCAAGAGTCTTCTCCAACACCACAGTTCAAAAGCATTAATAGAGTATAAGGCTTGTTTAAATCACCCAAAAAGGATCTAAAATAATGAGACATGGGCTTCCCCATGAGGAATATATTTCCTCATCCAAATATATTCTTTTAGAAAGCAAAAGGAATAAGGGCAAGTGAAAAGAGTAAGGAATAGAACTAAGCAAGATGGTATGCATTAATGAGATATGCAGTTTGTTGTTGGTACTTAGTCTGTAAAGTCATGTCTGACTCATCGCAACCCCATGGACTGTAACCTGTCAGGCTTCTCTGTCCATGATATTTCCCAGGCAAGAATACTGAAGTGGGTTGCCATTTTCTACTCCAAGGGAAGGGAGCAGAAATTAAACTTGCAACCCAGGGATAAAACCCACAGCTCTTATGTCTCCTGCATTGGCAGATGGATTCTTTACCTTTGAACCACCTGGGAAGCTAGATATAAAAAATAAGAGACCTTGAAGCTTTTTTTTGTTTGTTTGTTTAAGTGATATGAATACAATAGCATCTTCACCTTTTCTGGGAAACTTTTCAAATACAAGTGAGAAAAGGTATCCAAGAAAGGATTCTTCAAGAAAGATTGTATTCGAGAAAGCTGATGAGAGTAAAGTTGTATAGATAATCAAAGTTAAATTTACTGAAAATTTTTCATTTCTACTAACACATAGAGCAAAATTTGCTGAGGCTTTAAATCTATGCTATAATTTTGTTAATTTAACTGAACTGCAATAAAATATAAAAGTAAATATATTAATTGGTATTATAGGCTAAAAGTAAATTACATTTCTGCAAATAATCACTCACACACACATACACATAAAATTTGTGTATATACACACCCCCACATAAAAACATACACAAATTTTGCCAAAATGTTAATGAATTTAATTCTGACATATAGCTAACATATTTGGATCATAATAAATTGCTGATATGTCAGCTTGTGGTAATTACCAAGAATAATACTGGTAATTTAAGTTGCAATATTTGATTCCATAATCTATAACGTGAGATCAAATGCTTTTTATATTGGGTAGAAATGATTCTAAGTTTTTACAGTTATATATTAAAATGTTTCACTCCTCTACATGAGCTAAGAAAAAAATCCATTGTACTTACAATTCATGATTTTTTAAATAATATTAAATAAGAGTATTAGAAAGTGAAGAGTGAAAAAGTTGGCTTAAAGTTCAAAATTCAGAAAACAAAGATCATGGCATCCCGTCCCATCACTTCATGGGGAATAGATGGGGAATCAGTGGAAACAGTGGCAGACTATTTTTGGGGGTTCCAAAATCACTGCAGATGGTGACTGCAGCCATGAAATTAAAAGACGCTTACCCCTTGGGAGAAAAGTTATGACCAACCTAGACAGCATATTCAAAAGCAGAGACATTACTTTGCCAACAAAGGTCCGTTTAGTCAAGGCTATGGTTTTTCCAGTGGTCATGTATGGATGTGAGAGTTGGACTGTGAAGAAGGCTGAGCGCCGAAGAATTGATGCTTTTGAACTGTGGTGTTGGAGAAGACTCTTGAGAGTCCCTTGGACTGCAAGGAGATCCAACCAGTCCATTCTGAAGGAGATCAGCCCTGGGATTTCTTTGGAGGGAATGATGCTGAAACTGAAACTCCAGTACTTTGGCCACCTCATGGGAAGAACTGACTCACTGCAAAAGACTCTGATGCTGGGAGGGACTGGGGGCAGGAGGAGAAGGGGACGACGAGGATGAGATGGCTGGATGGCATCACTGACTTGATGGACGTGAGTCTGAGTGAACTCCAGGAGTTGGTGATGGACAGGGAGGCCTGGTGTGCTGCGATTCATGGGGTCGCGAAGAGTCAGACACGACTGAGCGACTGAACTGAACTGAATGCTCAAAATTCTCCAAGCCAGGCTTCAGCAATACGTGAACTGTGAACTTCCAGATGTTCAAGCTGGTTTTAGAAAAGGCAGAGGAACCAGAGATCAAATTGCCAACATCTGCTGGATCATCGAAAAAGCAAGAGAGTTCCAGAAAAACATCTATTTCTGGTCTATTGACTATGCCAAAGCCTTTGATTGGGTAGATCACAAGAAACTGTGGAAAATTCTGAAGGAGATGGGAATACCAGACCACCTGACCTGCCTCTTGAGAAACCTGTATGCAGGTCAGGAAGCAACAGTTAGAACTGGACATGGAACAACAGACTGGTTCCAAATAGGAAAAGGAGTACGTCAAGGCTGTATAATGTCACCCTGTTTATTCAACTTATATGCAGAGTACATCATGAGAAATGCTGGACTGGAAGAAGCACAAGCTGGAATCAAGATTTCCAGGAGAAAGATCAATAACCTCAGATATGCAGATGACACCACCCTTATGGCAGACAGTGAAGAAGACCTAAAGAGCCACTGGATGAAAGTGAAAGAGGAGAGTGAAAAAGTGGGCTTAAAGCTCAACATTCAGAAAACGAAGATCATGGCATCTGGTCCCATCACTTCATGGGAAATAGATGGGGAAACAGTGGAAACAGTGTCAGACTTTTTTTGGGGGGGCTCCAAAATCACTGCAGATGGTGACTGCAGCCATGAAAGTAAAAGACGCTTACTCCTTGGAAGAAAAGTTTTGACCAACCTAGATAGCATATTCAAAAGCAGAGACATTACTTTGTCCACAAAGGTCCATCTAGTCAAGGCTGTGGTTTCCCCAGTAGTCATGTATGGATGTGAGAGTTGGACTATAAAGAAAGCTGAGCACAGAAGAATTGATGCTTTTGAACTGTGGTGTTGGAGAAGACTCTTGAGAGTCCTTTGGACTGCAAGGAAACCCAACCAGTCCATCCTAAAGGAGATCAGTCCTGGGTGTTCACTGGAAGGACTGATGTTGAAGCTGGAACTCCAGTATTTTGGCCACCTGATGCAAAGAGCTGACTCATTTGAAAAGACCTTGATGCTAGGAAATATTTAGGGCAGGAGGAGAAGGGGATGACAGAAGATGAGATGGCTGGATGGCATCATTGACTCAATGGACATGGGTTTGGATGGACTTCAGGAGTTGGTGATGGACAGGGAGGCCTGGCGTGCTGTGGTTCTTGGTGTCACAAAGAGTTGGACATGACTGAGCAACTGAACTCAACTGAACTAACAATAATATTTTACTTACAACTCAGCTGTCAGATATAGTCTTTTATTTTTGACTGGACCATTTTTAAAGTTGTTATTGAATTAGTTACAATACTGATTCTGCTTTATGTTTTGGTTTTTATGGCCATGAGGTATGTGGGATCTTAGCTTCCTGATCTGAGATCGAACATGCACCCCCTCCATCGGAAGGCGGAGTCTTACTTGTTGGACTACCAGGGGAGGCCCCAGATATAGTCTTCTAAAATTATTAAATGAAGGCCCAATCATAAAAGTTATACCTTTTACTTATTTGGCAAGTTAAATGAACAAAATATTTATATAAATGTGCATGTTGTTCACTGACATATGTACGTATGTTCACAGAATAGTGAGGATCATTATTACAACTTTAAAGATGTAGATTTCCTGGCCATCTCAGTATTCTTTCACAGTATCCACTCACCATTTTAGAGAGAGAAAGGAAAAAATGATTTTGCCAATACAGACAAATTGTCCAATGGCCAACGTTAGTTTTTCACTTAGTTGCAAGGCTGTCGCTTGAAATATTAAAATTCTAAATTTATTTTGTAGTTGTGCCCATAATCCCACCTTATCTTTTACAGTCAGATCTCATTCTTTCATAAAATAACTAGGAAATCTGTAACAATACCTATTTAACGCATTGATTTTTTTTTAAATTCTGACTAATGAATACCATTCAAAATGCTTGGAAAGTAAACAGTTAGAAGTACATTGTGAAATCGTGGTTTTAAGAAGAGTCCATATAGTAATAGCCAACACCCTATAGTACTTAACTGAGTCAACCATGGATCCATACACTTTTATATTCTTCCTGTGTCCTTAAAATAACTCTAGCAGGTCAGTATTACTCATACTTTGAAGATGAGAAAAAAAAGTACAAAAAAGTTAACTAACTTGTCAGAGGTCACATAACAACTAAGTGGTAGACGTAGAATTTAAACGTAAGAAATGTGGTTCCAGGGTTCATATTATTAATAACTAATCAAAGCATTATTCTCTCAAATCATTTCATCACAGACAAAATATTATCTTTATCCCACAGGCCATGAGTTTGATTGTGTTTTATTTACATGTGTCTCCACAGTTGAGCAGAGGCCCTGGTACACAGCAGTCATTCAAAAAAGATTTTGACTTGAATTAATAAATTAAGGGAAGATGCCACTTTAGATATCTATTCCCTCATGAGAAAGCATATTCATATCTAGGGAGCAGAATCAAAGCAAATCTTAACAAATTTGAAAACCCAGGGCTGTGATCTGTTTTGTTCCCAAATTCAACAAGATACTAAGCTGGCATGCCTTTTGGAGAGGAGATGAGGAATTTAAGCAAAAATAGATGAGGTAATTAAACACCAGTGTAGGACATATGGCTCAGAGATAGCCTGCCCCTGGAAACTAGTAGTTCGCAAAGGGAAAGGAGGCTAGGAGGAAAGGTTTCTGTAATGTGACTGTGGGTCATAGCCAACAGTATACCTGAAGGGTCTTTAATCTTAAAGTTAAAAAAACTCATAATTATCCATACCTGAGATCACTCAGAGCCAGAATTTCCCCAGTGATTGGTTAAGTAGCCAGTTGGTCAGAGGAACATCACCATGAAACATAGAGGATTTTTTTTTCTTCTTCTTGGATTACAATTTCAACCTTTTTTATTTTTCAGCCACTTTACCCCTAATTTTTGTTTTCATTATTTGCTTAATTTAATTGCTTAGAAAAGCTATGTCATAAGCCATCTGATGACTTTGTAAATGCAAAGAGCCAATGTTGTATAACAGACAATCTAATGACATAGTGTTTAGTGTTCCCTAAAGCAGGAGACAGATGAAGAGAAACGGTGAACCGGCAGCCTTAGCATAATTAAGACAAGCCTGAGTGCTTGCCGTGGTGCCATTACATTAATCTCACATCAGTGGCACCTGGCTAAAATTTATGAGATATGTAAAAGGGGCCTTTCCAACTGACCTTGATAAGGCAGAGTTATTTATCACGTGAGAGAATAGTCAGCAAGCTAGGGAGAATGAGGTATATTAGAAATAAGTTGGCAGAGAGATTTAAGAGCAGTGGGCTGCAAGACACTTTGACAGAAAAGATCAAGAGAAGTATTTCCAGTACTATGAACTTTAAGCATCCTTGATAAGAAAAACCTAAAGCCATACATCATGTTAATAAGCAATATATATGAGAAGAGGTAATAGTAAACCCCAAGTTTTAAACTTGTGCCAGTTCATTCACTTAGTTTTAAGTATTTCTTTACCTAACTCATGAGACTTTGTGACCACAATGGATTCCAAATGAGTTCACACCCAAATAAATAAGCAAAATATACTGACTGTGAGTTCTTTTATCGATTATTGTATTTCCAAGGCCCACTATAGAGCCTGAAATGTTTGGATCCCAACAAACCACCAGGTCTTTCTATAGCTGGCTGCTACCTGTTCTTCAAGTCTCAGTTTACATATCACCTCTACAGAAAGTTCTTTCCAGATCACCCCATCAAAAACCTACCACTATATGGAAATAACTTTTGTATCACCCATACATTTATTACTTTCTTTTCCTCTTTGGACTCAAGGTGCCCTCTCTTTGCTATTTATATCTGTGCCAATATAGATCCAAAATCTAGAAAAGGACCTCTAGAAAAGGTCTTTGCAACCCCATGGACTATAGAGTCTATGGAATTCTCCAGGCCAGAATAGTGGAGTATTCCCCAGTATATTTTCCAGCCTTTCCTTTCTCCAGGGCATCTTCCCAACCCAGGGATCAAACCCAGGCCTGCCGCACTGTGGGCAGCTTCTTTACCAGCTGAGCCCCAAAGGAAGCCAGAGAATGCTGGAGTGGGTACCTATCCCTGCTCCAGCAGATGTTCCCAACCCAGGAATTGAACCCAGGTCTCCTGCATTGCAGATGGATTCTTTACCAACTGAGCTATGGAAACCCAGAAAAGGACATAGTTGGTGCTTCATAAATATATGTCAAATGAATGAAATGGTTTTTTATTAAATAAATAGTAGAATTTTAAAATGGAAAAATAATGATTATTATTCTTTAAAATGTGCTTTGGTAGGTATATACTTTTATTTTAAATCATTGTGTTATCAGTAGTAACACATTGACGATACCTGATAATGGCTACCCTTCACTAAAAACTTCATTGTGATAAATGAAAAACTTCAAAGTGATAAATTTCATTATCAAATTAATCTACTCTGATTTATTTTTTAAAATCTCAGACCTTTTCAACAGTGGACACTACTGCTGTCAAAATACGACAAGCCTTCTTAAGCCACAATCAGATATATACTTCAAATATTTCAACAAGAAATACGGAAGGACCCAAAGTGCTTTTGTTGCTGTTGGGACTTTGTTTATTCTATGCCATATGAAATGTATCACATAAAATCATGGTAGCTGTAATCTGTAGAAACTACCATAATGTATGTGACATTTTATTTCTGTTCGTGGGCCAATTAGTCAGCACAAGGGTCCCTCATTTTGTGTAATGGGCAATTTGAAGATTTCTTTTTAGCTGTGTCAAATATAATTGAATTTATACTCTAATAAAACAGAGATGGATGGATAAAATTCTGTATTTATACAATGAAAGCCTTACGGTCTTTCCAACGATGGGTACAACAGCACAGCTTCAGTGTTTTACATAAGAAAACCACACTGGGTCAAGCAGATCTGATTGATTTTGGGCAACTCCAGTACCAATACGGCTTTCTTTGCACACTTAAGTTCTGCTTCTCTGTCATTTCTTATTCGATAATTCTTCTATGCAAAAGCACAGACTAGCTAAAATCAGCAAATCACACAAAACAACCTTTCTAGACTTTTACTATACCTTAAAACTACAGTTGTAAAATCTAGGTACATTTGGCAGCTGTTATTTTATGATGAAGATTAGAAAAGCAATCTTTAAAAAAATCCCCAGATTATTTAAGCAAATATAACAATACTTGAAAGAAAACTTGACTTGCCTCAGTTCCTAGTACAGTCACTTTAAAAAGCCAATTAACATGCATACACATACAGAAAATTAATCACTTATAGTGTTTGTTTGGACTCTGGAGCTCCATTCTGGATCTATGTCAGTGGTACAGGCTATAATGATACCTCAAGGACCATAAAAGGTTTGGACTATCTTCTTTGCATGTACATATGCAGATTATTAAATTTGCACTTGTAAGAAATTATTTCAAAATTCATTATATCAAAGTCATTAAACATTGTCCATTTAATGTGAATTTGTGCATTTTAATGCAAAATATCAATTATTAAATAACCATAAAGAATAATAAGTTGTGAGAATAGAAGAGAGTAAGTGAATTACCTACTGAATGTCTCCATTTGAAATAAGTTTCTTTTGCTCTCTAGGATTTTTGCAGACAATAATATAATGATCTATCTATAAAATATCATATTTAATGTTTGTTGCTAAACTTATCTAAGTACGTCGACTCTTTATTAAATCTACTTCTTAGCATTACTAAAATTCCATAAGGAAAATATTTAAACATCTTGCAAATTGTAGAATGCTGCGGATTTCTATTTGCAAGGGAATGTTGAAAGAGGGTGAAAGGGGTGATATGGTCTATATTTCATAATTTTGTAATTTAACGATCTTATTTTATTAAAGAAAATCAGCTGCAGACTTATAATTATTATCAAAGCAATAAGTGTTCATAATGATTCAAAGGCTAATTCATAGACTATCATATCTTATTTCTGTTCCTTCTAATCCTATCAATTTTTCTCTGTCTTCATATTAATTTAATGAGATAACTTTTGCTTTTCTAATTAGTCAAAGGACCAGTGGGATCATCCTCCTTCAAAAATATGCCAATATCAGAGACTTACTTTTCTTTCAAAAGGTGGTGAAACTTAATCATTTTCATTGTTTGTGTTGGAATACATACTTTTCCCTTTAAAATTAAATTGGAATCTCAAGAATGCACAGGTCATTAGTTTCTAGAGAGGGTACTTAAATTAAGGACAGTACTTTAGGAAAGTTTTCACATAAATAGGCTAAAAATGCTTAATTGTAAAATATAAATGTGATTATTCTCTAAAGTTTTAGAAGACAATTATTTCTCCCAACAGAACTGTGAACCCTTTTTTTAAATTGTCTGTCTCCCTTATCACCCCACTTAAATATGTACCATGAGAATCCACGATTTTGTTAGTTTTGTTCATTTCTACAACTTTCAAGAAAAGTGCGTGACACATAACAACATTGACCCTACATTCATTATTGCATGAATGGATGGATAAATGATAAGAAGCCAAAATCTGCACTTTCTTGACTAAATCATATCTGTGATACATCATCTATGATTTGCAATTTTTCTTTAAAGTGGAAAAAGTGAGTGTTAGTCACTCTGCTGTGTCCATCTCTTTGCGACTCCAAGGACCGTACCCTGCCAGGATTCTCTGTCCATGGAATTTCCAGGTAAGAATACTGGAGTGGGTAGCCATTCCCTTCTCCAGGGTAGCCTCCCAGTCCAGATCAAACCCGGGTTTCCCACATTGCACACAGATTCTTTACTGTCTGAGCCACCAGGGAAGCCCCAAAGTGAACAAAGACATTTATAAAGGCAATCTGAGTGCAAATTCTTTCTAGACCTTTATGCAAAATTTTAATTGTTTCACACCCATACTCAACTGGACAGTTTCACTATTTATTTATTTTTCCGTTAAAAAACACCAAGTAATATTTCCCAGTGAAATTTGAGTGAGAAAAGTCACTTCTGTATTCTTTTACTTTTTTAATGAGATGATTCAGATAGCAATTCAGACAGCATATTCATTCATTTACCAGATTCTGATTGGTTGGTTTAACTTATGACTCCCTTCATCCATTCATTTTCAACTTACTCATTTTGAACAAAGGTCAATCAACCTATAGAATAATTTTTGGTCTTTATAACTGAATTACAATGGAAAAAACAATTTTGTTAAAAAGAACTGATGTCAAATATATTGATAAAAATAAAACAAGATCCTAAATCACAATGTGATGCCAACACAGACTGAATCAACAATAAGGGCAGTAGTTGATTACCAGTGTGAACACTAGCCATCTCACAAATGTAGCAATAGTTAGGCATATAGGCATTTTTACTAGTAGCACATGCTCATTAACTTGTTCCTATAGCAACCAACATATTTTTTAAGATAAGACATGAAAATAATTTTTTGTCAAATTCAGGTACCTTACATCAGGACACCTGGAGACAGAATGGTTAATTCGTTTTTAATATTTGGAAGAAATAAAAAATATTTAACACATGCTGGAAGGTTAAAGAAGAATGAAATGATTAATAAATAGTTTTCCCCAATGACAAGTGTGAAAAAATCAATATTCAATATTTTAACTTTTTAATAACAAATCAGGCTAAAGTTTGATCAGTCACTTTTTAAACTTATTGATAAAAAAAGCTGTGCGCAGATATGTCTTAAATGTCTTTCATACTTTTTTTCTGAAGTGAACAGTAATTTTTTCTTGGAATGTTGCAGTCAGATAACCTTATTCACCCCAAAGTTGATTCTAGAGCAATAGTTTTAGCTGTTAGAAAGAAGTAAGCCACAGTGAAGAAGGAAAAAAAAAAAAAAAACAACCTGTAGAATTTGTAATGAAAGAATAAGAAATGGAATTAAACTTAAAGAAGGTCTGAAGACTTGGAAACAGGCTATGAGAACCAGATGGAGCCCTGAAAATCTACTCCCTCAAATCTTCCACTGCAGATACCAGAAACTGAGGGTCAAAGAGGGTAGATGACTTACACATGACCAAAACAGTCAGAACTGGGTCAGTGGATTTTTTTTTTTTTTGGGGGGGGTCAGTGGATTTGACTCACTTAGTTCTAAACTCTTTTAGTCTTCACTTTTGACAAAAAAAAAAAAAAAATTGAGGGGGTGAAATTGTAATTAAATGGGCTTCCCTGGTGACTTAGATGGTAAAGCTTCTTCCTGCAATGCAGTAGACCCAGGTTTGATCCCTGGGTCAAGAAGATTGTCTGAAGAGGGAATGGCTATCCACTGCAGTATTCTTCCCTGAAGAATTTCATGGACAGAGAAGCCTGGTGGGCTTCCATCCATGGGGTTGCAAAGAGTCGTGCACAACTGAGCAACTAACATAATACACAATGGTGATAAAAAATGGCGAGAAAAATCACATTTCTATAGATATTACGTACTTAAATTGTTCTTCCCACCTCCCTCAGTAGTATCAATAGTCCTTATTTTTCTTGTTCTAAACAGCACAATTAAAATTTTAAAAGTCATTTGAAAGGGTCATAGATCTAAATTTCTATTCTTCTAACTCTAACTGACACCACCCTTATGGCAGAAAGTGAAGAGGAACTAAAAAGCCTCTTGATGAAAGTGAAAGTGGAGAGTGAAAAAGTTGGCTTAAAGCTCAACATTCAGAAAACTAAGATCATGGCATCTAGTCCCATCACTTCATGGGAAATAGATGGGGAAACAGTGGAAACAGTGTCAGACTTTATTTTTTGGGGCTCCAAAATCACTATAGATGGTGACTGCAGCCATGAAATTAAAAGACGCTTACTTCTTGGAAGGAAAATTATGACCAACCTAGACAGCATATTAAAAAGCAGAGACATTACTTTGCCAACAAAGGTTCGTCTAGTCAAGGCTATGGTTCTTCCTGTGGTCATGTATGGATGTGAGAGTTGGACTGTGAAGAAGGCTGAATGCCGAAGAATTGATGCTTTTGAACTGTGGTGTTGGAGAAGACTCTTGAGAGTCTCTTGGGCTGCAAGGAGATCCAACCAGTCCATTCTAAAGGAGATCAGCCCTGGGATTTCTTTGCAGGGAATGATACTAAAGCTGAAACTCCAGTACTTTGGCCACCTCATGCGAAGAGTTGTCTCATTGGAAAAGACTCTGATACTGGGAGGGATCAGGGGCAAGAGGAGAAGGGGACAACAGAGGATGAGGTGGCTGGATGGCATCACTAACTCGATGGACGTGAGTCTCAGTGAACTCCAGGGGTTGGTGATGGACAGGGAGGCCTGGCGTGCTGTGATTCACGGGGTCGAGAAGAATCAGACACGACTGAGCGACTGATCTGAATCTGAATCTGAACTCTAATTAGTTTACCAGTTTCATCAATATAATTTAGCTGGTTTTCTTTAAACGATCCTGATGACATTTGCCTTTTCCTTCCATAATATTCAAAACAGGACACAAACTACTGTATTTGTAAAATAGTAGAGTTACATGTTGTAGGAATTAGTGTATCATTTAAAAGGCATGCAATGGGTGAAAAGTGTTCTCTGAAATCATAATCTCTTATCAAACTAAAGAGTTTCTTCTGAATTAATGCCACACCTAGTCAAATACAGATATTCGGGAAATGGAAACTATCCACTTCCTTTGTAACCCTGAATCTCTTTAAAATGTTATTTGTATTAGTCAGGCTTACCACAGGTTCTAGTCTCAGCTCTCACTGAGTCACTTTATGACCAAGTTTATAATCACTTTAGATGTCTGGGCTTCATTTCCCTTACTTATAAAATGAGGAAGTTGGAAAAAAGTTATCCCTGAACTCCTGCCAGGTTATTTTTTTATATGGGTAGTGTTACATTGTGTGACATGGTCTAAGTAGCAGAATAGTTTATTTCAGGATTACATAATGACCATCAGAGAACGTTCTGATAATCTAAGAACTGGGGCTTTTTCTAAAACATAACTTCTACATGATCAAATTGTTTAGTGCAGTGTTAGGTATGACATCAAATAATTTTAAAATATATTTTTACATCCTGGCACACAAGATATATAGACAGATAGATATGGAGACAGACATAGATCTTTCAATTTTATAAATTCGTCCTGTGATGAATGGCATATATTTTGCAACCTGGATTAGGCAATTTATTTACTTAGACAACTGATTTTAATATAGTACTTTACAACACATTGAAGCAGAGTTGCACAAATTGCCCTGGTTACTATTTTGAAAGGTAAATAAGCAAAAAATTCTACTATGTCACACATACAGGCAGAGAATTCAAATGAACAGAACAATGCTGTTTGGGAAATGATGGAAAAATGATATACTAATTTAAGCTTTGTGGTATTTAATGAACCATATAATGTGCTATAGAGACTCTAGGGCTTTTAATGCAGAAATTTTCCAGAAACAATGCACTGCCTTGTAAGGCGAGAGCAAGATGGCAAAGAATTGAAAGAAACCAGAGTTACCCAGATGGCTGGAACACAGACAGCTTGGGCAAGTGATAAAATTGAAATGGGTAAGCCTGACTAATACAAACAAAAATTTAAAGAAATGCATGGTTATCCTTTTTCCCAAATACCAGTCACAGTTAATAATGATCGAGCTAAAGTAGCTCATTGAACCCTTGAAATCACTTTTTATCCCTGTATCTGTCTTTATCATCACAACATCCTGTGATATGGTATCATCACCCTAATTTATTACAGAAGGAAACAGACTCTGAAGTCACGTACATAATCAGACTGTCCATCACATTTATCTCAGAAACATTTTAAGGCAAGTAAGAGTAAATGATATGCTTGTTATTCACATGGGCAAAAGTAATGGAATCTATTTTACACCACTCAACATTGTTTTTCCCAATCTGACTAACTTCTGGAACTATTAGAGTCACTTGAGCTTTTTCTGGCTCTACCTCAGACCCATTGAATCATAATCTCCAGGGAAGCTGCCTGGGAATTTGTTAATTTGAAGTGTCTCCCCAGGTGATTCGGGTGATTAGCCAAGTTTTGGAGACTGTAGTAGTACAACTGAAAGTTAAGAGGATACTGTCTTATAAGTTTAGGATGTTTAGAAGCAAAATGCACCCATTGCAAAATTGACCCAATCCAGTTTCTCTCTTTTACAAACAGGCATGATAGATGTCTTTGTCACAAGTGAGTAGACAGACTGCCAAATACCACCTATATTTCTGGGTCAGAGACAGATTGGAACTCCACCAAGAGAAACTGGGCATTCGTACTTGGTCTATTTCCATGGCGGGGACAAAACAATTCTAATCTTACTGATCTTTTCATTAAAGAATAAAGCAATCTCAGGGCATTAACTGCTGACAGTAACACAGACCATGGATTTCACGGATTAACCAAAGCACAAACATTCTAGAACATGTCTGTAGAACAATTCTTTGTTTGTGTAGAACAGGAGGCAAAAATGTAATAAGTCTGAGTTGAACTGAGTTTAATTACTTAATATAATATTTGTCATTTAAGAATTGTGTGCCCATCAGCATAGCAACAGTCTCTCATAGATGCTTAGAGATTCTGTTATGATATCACATAATATGAATAGTACTCAACTGCTGTCAAAGCACTTTCACATATATTAGCACACTTTATCTTTACAATAAAGCTGTGAAGTGAATAGGAATTCTCAACAAATCAAAAGGATTATTATAATTAAAATGTATTCTTTGCAGAATTCAAATACCCTGAGGTGTTTCTGATTTACTTTTGGTTTCATGCAAAACAAGATATACATCACCACTTACACTCTGTGAAAAACAATTTCCAACTCTAAAATATTCATTAAATACTTTTTCTTAAATGGAAAATGATTTATGCAATGCTGATTTAGCTGCTGAATTTGAGTTTAAAAAAGAAAGTGAATCAAGTAATCAGGTTGTACTACATTAAATGTCAAGCATATAGATCCTGATTTATTTCATCAGAACAGTTTCTTAGCTCTGCTGCTGCTGCTAAGTCGCTTCAGTCGTGTCCAACTCTGTGCGACCCCATAGACGGCAGCCCACCAGGCTCCCTGGTCCCTGGGATCCTCCAGGCAAGAACACTGGAGTAGGTTGCCATTTCCTTCTCCAACGCATGGAAGTGAAAAGTGAAAGTGAAGTCGTTCAGTCGTGTCCGACTCTTAGCAACCCCATGGACTGCAGCCTACCAGGCTCCTCTGTCCATGGGATTTTCCAGGCAAGAGTACTGGAGTGGGGTGCCACTGCCTTTTCCGTTTCTTAGCTCTACCAAAGGCTAAATCCTTTCCCCAACTCAATGGCTCACCTAAAGAATAGTGACTATAGTGAAACACTACAGTAAAGATTTTGCTCATGATAATTTGAATTTTTTAATTAATATTTTCTACAAGTTAATTAAAATTCAAAAAGTTGTTATTTTTAGTGCTTTTATTCATTAGCAATTTTATCCTTTATTCTTCCTTACTGAGATCCCAAATTTGTAACATTGTCTCAGTAATATTTTTTTCTGTTAGAAAAACTTCAAAGATAAACTTCAAAAAAAATTTGTTTTTTCTGGATAAAGTGAGCACAGCTAGGAAAGTTACCATGTGAGGCAAACACTATGAAAGCCAAATATTCAAATACCAATTACAACAAAGAACTACTTAGGCACACAATAATTTATCAAAGTTATTATTCAACTTAATATTATCAACAGGTTCAGGAAACATATAAGTTTTTCTCAGAGAGAGACTCCATCTGAGTTTCTAATTAAATCACTTTTGTATAGTTCTTTTTCTTCCCTGCACAAAAGGTCTTTTTTTCCCCTCCATTCTTGCTCTCCTTCCTTCTTTGTTGATACTGTTTACTTCCAAGCCTGCCTCTGAACTCTCTGTCTAATTAGCTCTTGATAGATCTGTTGCCCTGTTTCCACAAACATTTAATTCTGCTGTCAGTCCCATTTACATTACAGCATGTTGCATTGTCTTTTACCAGCCTAATTTTGTTTGAGTGAATGTAAATCCCATTAAACAGTCACCTATTAGACTGTGGCATATAAACTCCAAAAGCCTCTTTATTACAAGAGTGAACATAAGGCCCAATTGATAAAAGATTTCTGGGACATTTCAATTTGTGGTTGACTTCAAATATTCTGTCTATTTTAAGCCTAGGCAGCTCAGTTTTTCAAAGTATATGACAGAGTATTTGAGTATCTTTCAAACCTTATATTCCATGGCATGACATAATAAACATCACTTGCTTGTTGGCTTTAGAAAAATACATATATTTACTTATACCTAAACATATGTTAAAGATGTATGCTTCCCCATTTAGTTATTTTATTTTTCCCCATGGTAATACAACTATATTATTATCAAAAGACTACACAGCGGTGTTTACAAATATCAGAATGGCTTGCAGATCCCTCTGGAAAGAGCTCTTCTTAAATATTAAACAACTGTGCAGAAAAAGTGTTTTCTGATGAGTTTTCTGAAGAGGGGTAAGACATAGCATTTTAAGATGCAGCTCATCCAGAGACAAGAAGATGCTGGCATCAGAGACAGCTTCGTCTCCTAACTAGAATGCAATTTGATAGCCCCATAAAAGAGAAAGATGATTTCAGAGATCATTAAAAGTTCTAGAAGGAGACAGTAGCCAATTATCAGAGTTAGTGATATTTATACCAACATATCCAATCAGATTAGTGTCAGCTACTGGTTTCTATCTAAGTGAGGGCTCAGTGTAGACTTTCCCCAAAGCTGAGTGAATCATTCAGCACTATGGTCACATCATTGCGTGGTTTCAAGTAAGGGTGAGAATGGCTTTTTTTCCATTTCCTTCTGGTAATAAACTCAGAAAGACACCCATGAAGTGCAAACCCTCATGCACAAAATTATTTCTCACCCCTGCAGGCTTGTCAAAGCCAATATTTCAGGGAAGCACAGGTTGCTGAAGGGGACTGTGATTTTTTTTTGCCTGCTGTGAGTCTCTAAGGAAAACAAACATTCCAAAAGAGACTGCAGCCAAAATTGCTAATAACTTCACACAGCTCTTTTTCCATGATGACAAAATCCACAAGAAGACTGAATAAGCAATGGGTGAGGCGGTCAGCCACAGCTATTTGTATAGAAATAAAAATATGTCTGGTATCAAATGCTAGTTATGGAGTCAACCTATATTAAGAATATAAACACTCATGGATACAGTTTTGACAACTACATGGACTGTAAAGTGAATAATTATTAACAGACATTCAGCATGTTGTAAGAAACATAAAAGAAGATTAGTGAAGCAAGGTGGATGGTTTATGTTGTTTTAAGAGCATAAATGGAAGGGAAAGGGGCAAGATACAAACTACTATGTATAACATAGATAAGCCACAAGGATACATTGTACAACACAGGTAAATGCAGCCATTGCTTTGTAATAACTTTAAATGGAGTACAATCTTTACAAATAGTGAATCATTATGCTCCACATATGAAAGTAATATAATACTATAAATCAGTTAAAAAAGAGCCTAAAATTATAAAACAACTGAGAATCAGAAATGGATCTGTAATGTAAGAGTTGCATCAATACTCACCCATATTTATAATACATAGCTTCTCAAGTTAATAATATATAAATCTAAATTCTTGAATATTCAGGCCCAGAAATACCAAGGAGTGAAATACAGAAGCAATCATCTTAGATAACAGGTTCCTTATATATCTCTATATATGTTTCATTTGGGTTAAGACTTGATTAGATATTATGTGTACAGATCTGACATGGTTGCTTCTATTTATATCCATTACAGTTTTAAGGACAGCATTACTACAACATTTGATAGAATCAGATAAAGCATAATGGCTACTATGAAATTTAGTGTGGTCCCCTTGGTTGTTCCCTTATGGTCTCATCAAACCTCACTGAGGCTAGGATTTCAAAGGGAGAGGCATGCTTTAGTTTAGTGTTACTTATTCCCAAAATAGTCAACTGACCTACTAATTTGGTTCTTGTGGTTCACTAAAGTTATTTTTTTTCTGACATATTAACATTATATTGTAAAATATGACTAACTTCTAAGGAAATTTTTAGTGCTGTGCCTAAAAACAAATCAAGAGATACATAATAAGTATACTGATGGAAGTTGTAAGTCACTAAACCCATGATTTAAAAAATATGATGTTGTGAAAGTGTTGCACTCAATATGACAGCAAATTTGGAAAACTCGGTAGTGGCCACAGGACTGGTAAAGGTCAGTTTTCATTCCAGTCCCAAAGAAGGACAATGCCAAAGAATGCTCAAACGACCACACGACTACTCATTTCACACGCTACAAAAGTAATGCTCAAAATTCTCCAAGCTAAGCTTTAACAATATATGAACTGACCATAGAAAATTCAAGAGAATTCCAGAAAAACTTCTGCTTCATTGATTACACTCAAGTCTTTGACTACGTGGATCACAACAAACTGGAAAATTCTTCAAGAGATGGGAATACCAGACAACCTTACCTGCCTCTTGAGAAATCCGTATGCAGGTCAAGAAGCAACAGTTAGAACCGGACATGGAACAATGGATTGGTTACAAATTGGGAAAGGAGTACATCAAGCCTGTATATTGTCACCCTGCTTATTTAACTTAGATGCAGAGTACATCATGAGAAATGTTGGGCTGGATGAAGCACAAGCTGAAATCAAGATTGCTGGGAGAAATATCAATAACCTTAGATATGCACATGACACCACCCTTATGGCAGATAGTGAAGAGGAACTAAAGAGCCTATTGATGAAAGTGAAAAGAGGAGAGTGAAAAAGTTGGCTTAAAACTCAACATTCAGATAACTAAGATTATGGCATTTGGTCCCATTGCTTCATGGCAAATAGATGGGGAACAATGGAAACAGTGAGAGACTGTATTTTCTTGGGTTCCATAATCACTGCAGATGGTGACTGCAGCCATGAAATTAAAAGACACTTGCTCCTTGGAAGGAAAGCTATGACCAACCTAGACAGCATATTAAAAAGCAGAGACATTACTTTGCCGACAAAGGTAATTCTAGTCAAAGCTATGATTTTTCCAGTAGTCCTGTGAGTGTTGGACCAGAAAGAAGGTAGAATGCCAAAGAACTGATGCATTTGAACTGTGGTGTTGGAGAAGACTCTGTGCATCCCTTGGACTGCAAGGAGTTCAAACCAGTCCATCCTAAGGGAAATCAGTCC
This sequence comes from Bos taurus, assembly GCF_002263795.3. Taxonomy (NCBI): domain Eukaryota; kingdom Metazoa; phylum Chordata; class Mammalia; order Artiodactyla; family Bovidae; genus Bos; species Bos taurus. The sequence goes on from NC_037329.1 coordinate 100,199,324, forward strand.
TGAATATTCATTGGAAGGACAGATGCTGAAGCTGAAGCTCCAATACTTCAGCCACCTAATGTGAAGTGAGTTGGTGATGGACAGGGAAGCCTGAACACTGCAGTCCATGTGGTCGCAAACAGTTGGACACGACTGAGTGACTGAACTGAACTGATGCAAAGAGCCAACTGATTGGAAAAGACCCTAATGCTGGGAAAGACTGGAGGAAGGAGGAGAGGAGGATGACAGAGAACAAGATGGTTGCATGGTATCAATGACTCAATGCACATGAGTTTGAGCAAGCTCTGGGAGGTGGTGGTGGACAGGTAAGCCTGGCGTGCTGTGGTTCATGGGATTGTAGAGTCAGACACGACTGAGCGACTGAACAACAACAAACCCATGAACGCTTCTAGATCCACATAGGTCTCTGTATTAACTATAACATTTATAAAAATAATTTTAATAATTTTTAAAAATAAATATCTGTATGTTATACCAGGTCATAACATATAATCTGTATGACTATTGATGGATTACAAAATCTCTGAGTCACAGTTTCTCTTTAAAAAGTAGAAAAAAATCTAAATTGTTAAGATTAAATAGGAGCATTCCATAAACAAATATGTGCAAACTTCTTAATACAAATAACAAGCTGTAATAGACACTAGGTATACAGTAGTGAACAATCCTATTTCTCACAGAGCTATAATGAAGAAGGTCAAAAACCACATAATTACAACCTTTGATAAGTTCTATCCTGGACACTGATGGCTACAGCTTTGCATCTTCAACATGTGTTTCCTTTCACCCTTCTATTTATGGAATTTTGCATTTTTAAAATCAATCTGTCCCAAGGAATTATTATAAATTGATCCCTCTGCCTATCTATGACACAAGTAAACAATCACAAAATCCATCCCTAGTCAATGAGATGACCTTGTTCCCTGTTGACAGTGATGGGAAACTACCTGAGATGAGGCATGTTCATTGCACTAAGAACACGACTGTGATGATGAGAACAGAATTGCTTTGGGCCACTTTGGCACAATTAGGGAAAATTCTGGCTAAGAATGAAGCCAAAAGAGAAAAGTAGAGTTGAGATATTAAGACAGTGAGAAGGTGTCCTATTGGCATGGTCTCACCCCCAGACCTATGTATGTTTAACACCCTGAACATTCCTGGACTTCCCATTTTTGTGAGCAAACACAGTCCGTTAGTTTAAGCTAGTTTCAGACTAGGTTTCAATCATCTACAACCAAATGGGCTATAATTATAGGTACAGAAAACAACAGCAGAGTAAAATGAGGATAACATAGTACTTCAAGCAGAGAAAATATCATGAAGATTCTCTATGAGATAAAAAATATGTCAGTGTACTTGAGGAACTATGAACATAATAATACTATTACTGTCACCATAACTATAAATTTTATAGCTTCTAGGTCTTGATTAGAGGCCCTAAGAATGATACCCCTACCAAGATAGTGGCTTCTACCAGACTATCTTATCATTTGAAACCTGTATTTTAGTCTACTGGGCTATCAAACAGAAGGTGTTTTTTTTCCCTTCTAAATGCAGGTGTTATATAAATAGAAAGGTAGCAGAGAGAAAGACTTAGATTTGGGAAAGGGGATAAGTGGGAGGCCTTGGTAAGCCACTGGGCTGAGGGCCTTAGGAAATCCAAGGATAGTGTAGCAAAAAAGAGACTCCTGACATACCTGATAAGAACACTGGAAAGGAAAGAAACATAAGACTGAAACTAGGATTCCCAAGTTTTGCCTAAGGCTAGCCCTGGCTACATAATTCATCATATCCTTTAAATGAAATTAGGTGATTTGAAATAGTGCTTTCCACTGGTATTATTTTGAAAGATTTGGTTTTTGAAAAGGATAAATATAGCAATTTTGAAATCTGTCTTCACTTGTTTATTCTGATTGTTTTAAGTAATTAGTTAAAAGACAGTCTGATACATGGTATTCTTTCTAAGTACTCTTGAATTTTTAAAATCTGATAATTGGAGTATCTTTGGGTAACTGAACATTACTTTGACTAACAGAAGTTACACTCAGCAAAATAGAAAGGCTTCAGGAGAAATGCTCTGAGTTAGTAGATTTCAGAGAGAGAATGTATAATTACCAATATTCTTTACAGTTTATTTATTGCCATATCTCAAGACCCTGACTCAGCCATGCTTACACAAGCAGACTTTCCCTTACTGTCTGTCTTTGTGTATCTATGGTAACTATTAATATAGTACCTGAGTGAGATGGTTTAAATTCAAAGGGAGTTTTTGCCTGAAGGAGGGCAGCAGAATTGGGTCCAATGGGAGTTCTATCTGAGTATGTGAGGGCAGAATTTAGTCTACTGGAAGGGCAGTTACTAGCTAGGGATTTAACTACTGCAGTAAAGTTTTAAGGAAGAAAGTAAGTGACAATATAATAGGGGCTTTCTTGTTCCCCTCACTTTCCCTAAGTAGAGTTATTTTGATAAAACAAAAAACAAAAAAACTGAATTGGACAGACTAACTCTAAATTATGGCATCTTGAATTTAGAATTTCAATCACTGAGTCTTGAATAACACTCAGATTCTCTGTCAAACGGATTCTATAGAAGAGTTAATGGCGAATATTTAACCTGTCAGCCTTAACAAAAATCAGTATAAAAATATGAGATAAATATCTCCCTATCTGGCATATATCCAAATCCTTAACTATAAAAATCCCATATGAAAATTATTAATTTAAATGTCAGGTATATCTTTAAAAGAAAATAATTCAGATAAACAAAGTAGCAGTCATTTTTAGATAAGAAAAAATGACAGACACCTATTTTTACTGCATGGTAATGGCATCTGTTTCAGATTTTTAATCATTCTATTTGCATTTTTAAAGACACAAGTCATATGTATGTATATGCATACTTATATAAATACAAGTTTATACATATATTATTTTTCTAGAGGCAGAGGAAAAAGAAAGTTCGTTCTGACACCCACACATAATCATGTTTCCTTCCCCTTTCATCCCCAACATCCTTAAGTCACCACTCTAAGCCTGACTAGTACCTTCCCTGCTACCTTTATATATACATGTATATACACATATATATAATAATACAAGTGCTGTTTGATATGAGTGCAGTAGTCTTTATCATGTAAAATTTTTAAGTGTGAAAAATGTTTTACATTCATATACTTCAATGGGAACAGATCATAGAAATCACCTCTATTGTCTAATAGCTATGCACTCAATATGCCAACAAATTTGGAAAACTCAAAAATGGCCACAGGACTGGAAAAGGTCAGTTTTCATTCCAATCCCAAAGAAAGGCAATGACAAAGAATTCTCAAACGACTGCACAATTGCACTCATCTCACATGCTAGCAAAGTAATGCTCAAAATTCTCCAAGCCAGGCTTCAACAGTACATGAAATGAGAACTTGCATAAATTCAATCTGGATTTAGAAAAGGCAGAGAAACCAGAGATCAAATTACCACCATCCACTGGATCACAGAAAAAACAAGAAAGTTCCACAAAAACATCTACTTCTGCTTTACAGACTACCCCCAAAGACTTTGACTGTGTAGATCACAACAAAATGTGAAAATTGTTAAAGAGATGGGAATACCAGACCACCTTACCTACCTCCTAAGAAATCTGTATGCAGGTCAAGAAGCAATAATTAGAATTGGACATGGAACAAAAGACTGGTTCCAAATCAGGAAAGGAGTTTGTCAAGGTTATATATGGTCACCTTGCTTAGTTAACTTATATGCAGTGTATATTATGCAAAATGCCAGGCTGGATGAAGCATAAGCTGGAATCAAGATTGTCAGAAGAAATGTCAATAACCTCAGATATGCAGATGACACCACCCTTATGGCAGATAGTAAAGAGGAACTAAAGAGCCTCTTGATGAAAGTGAAAGAGGAGAGTGAAAAAGTTGGCTTGAAACTCAACATTCAGAAAACTAAGATCATGGCATTGGTCTCATAACTTTATGGCAAATAGATGGAAAACAATGGAAATGGTGAGACAGTTTATTTTGGGGGAATCCAAAATTACTGCAGGTGGTGAGTACAGCCATGAAATTAAAAGACGCTTGCTCCTTGGAAGAAAATCTATGACCAAACTACACAGCATATTAAAAAGCAGAGACACCACTTGGCCAACAAAGCTCCTTCTAGTCAAAGCTGTGTTTTTTCCAGTAGTTACATGTGGATGTGAGAGTTCAGTTCAGTTCAGTTCAGTCACTCAGTTGTGTCCGACTCTTTGCGACCCCATGAACCACAGCATGCCAGGCCTCCCTGTCCATCACCAACTCCCAGAGTTTACCCAAACTCATATCCATTGAGTCAGTGATGCCATCTAACCATCTCATCCTCTGTCGTCCCCTTCTCCTCCTGCCTTCAATTTTTCCCAATATCAGGGTCTTTTCAAATGAGTAAGATCTTCGCATCAGGTGGCCAAAGTACTGGAGTTTCAGCTTCAACATCAGTTCTTCCAGTGAACACCCGGGACTGATCTCCTTTAGGATGGACCGGCTGGATCTCCTTGCAGTCCAAGGGACTCTCAAGAGTCTTCTCCAACACCACCATTCAAAAGCATCAATTCTTCTGTGCTCAGCTTTCTTTATAGTCCAACTCTCACATCCATACATGACTACTGGAAAAACCATAGCTTTGATTAGATGGACCTTTGTTGACAAAGTAATATCTTTGCTTTTTAATATGCTGTCTAGGTTGGTCATAACTTTCCTTCCAAGGAGTAAGCATCTTTTAATTTCATGGCTGCAATCACCATCTCCAGTGATTTTGGAGCCCAAAAAAATTAAGTCTAACACTGTTTCCACTGTTTCCCCATTTATTTGCCATGAAGTGATAGGACTGGATGCCATGATCTTAAGTTTTCTGAGTGTTGAGCTTTAAGCCAACTTTTTCACTCTCCTCTTTCACTTTCAACAAGAGACTCTTTAGTTCTTCTTCACTTTCTCCCATAAGGGTGGTGTCATCTACATATCTGAGGTTATTGATATTTCTCCTAGCAATCTTGATTCCAGCTTGTGCTTCATCCAGCCCAGTGAGAACTGGACTATAAAGAAAGCTGACTTTCTCTGGTGTTGTTGTTGGCAGTGTGGGGTCAGTTCATTTTCGGATAGTTTCTTGGTCTGGCTTATATTTCTCAAGATCTATAGGCCCAAATGGATAAGAAAGCTGTGGTACATATACACAATGGAGTATTACTCAGCCATTAGAAAGAACACATTTGAATCAGTTCTAATGAGTTGGATGAAACTGGAGCCGATTATACAGAGTGAAGTAAGCCAGAAAGAAAAACACCAATACAGTATACTAATGCATATATATGGAATTTAGAAAGATGGTAATGACAACCCTGTATGCGAGATAGCAAAAGAGACACAGATGCATAGAACAGTCTTTTGGACTCTGTGGGAGAGGGAGGAGGGGGATGATTTGGGAGAATGGCATTAAAACATGTATAATATCATATAAGAAATGAATCGCCAGTCCAGGTTCGATGCAGGATACAGGAAGCTTGGGGCTGGTGCACTGGGATGACCCAGAGGGATGGTACGGGGAGGGAGGTAGGAGGGGGGTTCAGGATGGGGAACACGTGTACACCCGTGGCAGACGCATGTTGATGTATGGCAAAACCAATACAATATTGTAAAGTAAAACATAATAATATTTAAAAAATTAAAAATAAATAAATAAATAAAAGGTTTTTTTTATTTTTTTATTTTTTTTTTACAGCTTTAATTTTTCAGCACTTTATTTTTTTTGTTTGTTTGATAAATTTAACGCCTTTTATTGCCATACCTCATTTTACTGTGCTTTGCTTTAGTGAACTTTATAGATACATGTTTTGTTTTTTTTTTCCCTTGTTAATTTTCTGTTTAGTTGATCTATCCATAAGTGTGAGTGGGGTATTAAAGTCTCCCACTATTATTGTGTTATTGTTAATTTCTCCTTTCATACTTGTTAGGATTTGTCTTATATACTGCGGTGCTCCCATGTTGGGTGGATATATATTTATAATTGTTATATCTTCTTCTTGGATTGATCCTTTGATCATTATGTAGTGACCTTCTTTGTCTCTTTTCACAGCCTTTGTTTTAAAGTCTAATTTATCTGATACGAGTATTGTGACTCCTGCTTTCTTTTGGTCCCAATTTGCATGGAAAATCTTTTTCCAGCCCTTCACTTTCAGTCTGTATGTGTCCCCTGTTTTGAGGTGGGTCTCTTGTAGACAACATATGTAGGGGTCTTGTTTTTGTACCCATTCAGCCAGTCTTTGTCTTTTGGTTGGGGCATTCAACCCATTTACGTTTAAGGTAATTACTAATAAGTATGATCCCGTTGCCATTTACTTTATTGTTTTGGGTTCGAGTTTATACACCATTTTTGTGTTTCCTGTCTAGAGAATATCCTTTAGTATTTGTTGGAGAGCTGGTTTGGTGGTGCAGAATTCTCTCAGCTTTTGCTTGTCTGAAAAGCTTTTGATTTCTCCTTCATACTTGAATGAGATCCTTGCTGGGTACAATAATCTGGGCTGTAGGTTATTTTCTTTCATCATTTTAAGTATGTCTTGCCATTCCCTCCTGGCTTGAAGAGTTTCTATTGAAAGATCAGCTGTTATCCTTATGGGAATTCCCTTGTGTGTTATTTGTTGTTTTTCCCTTGCTGCTTTTAATATTTGTTCTTTGTGTTTGATCTTTGTTAATTTGATTAATATGTGTCTTGGGGTATTTCTCCTTGGGTTTATCCTGTTTGGGACTCTCTGGGTTTCTTGGACTTGGGTGATTATTTCCTTCCCCATTTTAGGGAAGTTTTCAACTATTATCTCCTCAAGTATTTTCTCATGGTCTTTCTTTTTGTCTTCTTCTTCTGGAACCCCTATGATTCGAATGTTGTAGCGTTTAATATTGTCCTGGAGGTCTCTGAGATTGTCCTCATTTCTTTTAATTCGTTTTTCTTTTATCCTCTCTGATTCATTTATTTCTACCATTCTATCTTCTAATTCACTAATCCTATCTTCTGCCTCTGTTATTCTACTATTTGTTGCCTCCAGAGTGTTTTTAATTTCATTTATTGCATTATTCATTATATATTGACTCTTTTTTATTTCTTCTAGGTCCTTGTTAAACCTTTCTTGCATCTTCTCAATCCTTGTCTCCAGGCTATTTATCTGTGATTCCATTTTAATTTCAAGATTTTGGATCAATTTCACTATCATTATTTGGAATTCTTTATCAGGTAGATTCCCTATCTCTTCCTCTTTTGTTTGGTTTGGTGGGCATTTATCCTGTTCCTTTATCTGCTGGGTATTCCTCTGTCTCTTCATCTTGTTTAAATTGCTGAGTTTGGGAGTCCTTTCTGTATTCTGGCAGTTTGTGGAGTTCTCTTTATTGTGGCATTTCCTCGCTGTGTGTAGGTATGTAGAGGTGGCTTGTCAAGGTTTCCTGGTTAGGGAAGCTTGTGTCGGTGTTCTGGTGGGTGGAGCTGTATTTCTTCTCTTTGTTCAGTCGCGCTATGGGGAGGGAGGGAGGGATGCTGCAAACAAATGACACTGGCGTGCGCTCGCAGTGCCTCAGCCACACTGGGTCTGCCCCCACTCACAGCGCGTGTAGCCTCCCTGCCCACACTGCTCAGGCTCTAGGTTGTTCCACCGGGAACAATCCGAGGCTGGCCCTGGGTTGCATGCACCTCCCAGGTCCAAGCCGCTCAGGTTCAGGCACTCAGGTAGTCCTCAGAGGCGCAGACTCAGTTGGGGCTGCGTTTTGTGCTCTTCCCAGGTCTGAGCAGCTCAGGTGATGAGGTGTTTGGCGAGCGCCAATGCTGCGACTTATCGCCTCCCCGCCACTTGGTTATCTGGGTGTAAAACCGGCGCACCTTCTCAGGCAGATGTTGACCGTCCAGACCCCCAATAAGTTTTAGTTAGCAAAGAAGCCAGTTTTATAGATAATGTCTCTCTGGGGCTGCGATTGCCCCCTTCCGGCTCTGGCTGCCTGTCACCGGAGGGGGAAGGTTTGCAGCCGGCTACCTCTGTTTAGTCCTTTGTTCCGTGCGCGGGCTGGCGGTGTCTTAGGTTAGGGCTGGCTTTTCGCATGGTAGATATCCCACAGTCTGGTTTGCTAGCCCAAATTATTTCGCTCAGATAGTGCTCAGGGTATTCAGGCCAGATTCTTACTCTCAGCGATGCAGCCCGCGCCGCGCCTCCCTGCCCAGCCCCGGCTTCCTAATGGCGGACGCAGGCGTCTGCGCTGCTTCTCCGCTGGAGGAGTTACCGTAGGGTTCGCAATCTGCGAGTTTTAATTGTTTATTTATTTTTTCTCCCTGTTATGTTGTCCTCTGTGCTTCCAAAGCTCGGCACGGATTCGGCAGTGAGAAGGTTTCCTGGTGTTTGGAAACCTCTCTCTTTTTAAGACTCCCTTCCCGGGACGGAACTCCGTCCCTCCCTCTTTTGTCTCTTTTATTGTATTTAATATTTTTTCCTACCTCCTTTCGAGGAGTTGGGTTGCTTTTCTGGGTGCCTGATGTCCTCTGCCGGCATTCAGAAGTTGTTTTGTGGAATTTACTCGACGTTTAAATGCTCTTTTGATGAATTTGTGGGGGAGAAAGTGTTTTCCCCGTCCTACTCCTCCGCCATCTTGGCGCCTTCCCCAAAAGGTTTTTTTTTTAAAGAAAAGAAAGCTGAGCACCAAAGAATTGATTCTTTTGAACTGTGGTGTTGTAGAAAACCCTTGAGAGTCCCTTGGACCACAAGGAGATCCAACCAGTCCATCCTAAAGAAAATCAGTCCTGAATATTTGTTTTAAGGACTGATGCTAAAGCTGAAACTCCAATACTTTGACCACATTATGCGAGGACCTGACTCATTGGAAAAGACCCAGAAGCTGGGAAAGATTGAAGGCAGGAGGAGAAGGGGACAACAGAGGATGAGATGGTCAGATGGCATCACCGATTCAATGCACATGAGTTTGAGCAAGCTTCAGGAGTTGGTGATGGACAGTGAAGCCTGGCATACTGTAGTCCATGGGGTCACAAAGAGTTGGACATGACTGAGTGAAGGAACTGAACTGCTGGATTTTGTGCTCCATATAAGAGAGATTCCTTGGGCCACATGACTAATTAGTGGAGGACTTTCAATGAGGCAAGATTTCTTACTTCCAGTGAGATGCTTTCTTCATAATGACAGGTTGCCAATTGTCAACAATCACATATCATGTGCTATGCTGTCTTTCTCTGTGTGTGTGTGTATTATATGTCTGTGTCTATGCTATGTATGAGGAGTGAAAGCTTACTAATGTGCTAACAAAGCTGACAAAGAGAAAGTATCAGTAACATTGTTTTTGGTATGACAAATATTCAACATGTACCACATAGTAGGCACTGTGCCAGGTAGTATAAACATAAAGCACAAAGAACAAAAAACTCTTATTACGGTGCTTAGTCTAACTGAACAAGACTAAAAAACACAACCACAATGACTGTGTGTGTTTGAGTTTGTAAAAATGATTATTCGAGTTGAAAGTTATAAGAGACCCCAGAGAAAATGCAACTGTTTCCACACCTTTGGATGTTTTCTACGACTACTTCTTCCAAATATTACGTCTACCAACCTGCACTGTCTTATAAAGCAGGAAATTTATTATGGGAAAGCAAGCTCTGCTTCAGCCATTTAGAGGCAATGGCACCCCACTCCAGTACTCTTGCCTGGAAAATCCCATGGATGGAGGAGCCTGGTAGGCACAGTCCATGAGGTCACTAAGAGTCAGACACAACTGAGCGAATTCACTTTGACTTTTCACTTTCATGCAATGGAGAAGGAAATGGCAACCCACTCCAGTACTCTTGCCTGGAGAATCCCAGGGACGGGGGAGCCTGATGGGCTGCCGTCTATGGGGTCGCACAGAGTTGGACACAACTGAAGCGACTTAGCAGCAGCAGCAGCAGAAGGAGCAGCAGTCATAATACTCTTATCTGCCCAAGCATGTTTAAGATTGAAATGACTTTTACACAGCCCATGGCAACATTTCCTGTAGATGGTAACAATTAATTAAAGAGAACATAGAGGTACAGATGATTCTAAGGAACATTTCTGAGTATAATTGATAGTCCTGTATATACTTTAATCAGTTCTAGTGTAATCTTATCATGTGTTTTTAAAAGGCTTTACACTGGTTTTTATTTTCATGGAAAGTGGGAACAACTGTGTTAAAATTAAGTTAATTTCATCGATAGTGGTAAATCAGGTCCATTTATGAAAAGGATAAAATGTGCTTTAAATGTGTGATTGAATCACAGGTGCCATTTAGCTTGTTCTTTCAAACATTAACTCAGGATCTACATATATATATATATATATATGTATGTATGTAACTGACCTTAAAAGGTCAGTTTTCATTCCAGGCCCAAAGAAAGGCAATGCCAAAAAAATGTTCAAACTACCACACACTTGCACTCATTTCACACGTTAGCAAAATACTCAAAATTCTCCAAGCCAGGCTTCAACAATATGTGAACTGAGAACTCCCAGATGTTCAAGGACTTAGAAAAGGCAGAGGAACCAGAGATCCAATTGCCAACTTCCGCTGAATCAAAGAAAAACAAGAGAATTCCAGAAAAAACATCTACTTCTGCTTCATTGACTATGCTAAAGACTTTGACTGCGTGGATCACAACAAACTATGAAAAATTCTTAAAGAGATGGGAATAACAGATCACCTTACCTGCCTCCTGAGAAATCTGTATGCAGGCCAGGAAACAACAATTGGAACTGGACATAGAACAACAGACTGGTTCCAAATTGGGAAAGGAGTCCTTCAAGATTGTATATTGTCACCCTGCTTATTTAAATTATATGCAGAGAGGCTGGTGGGCTGCCATCTCTGGGGTCATACAGAGTCGGACACGACTGAAGCAACTTAGCAGCAGCAGCAGCAGCAGCAGCAGCAGCAGCAGCAGCAGAGTACCTCATGCAAGATGCTAGGCTGGATGAAGCACAAGCTGGAATCAAGACTGCCAGGAGAAATATCAATAACCTCAGATATGCAGGTGACACCACCTTTATGGACAAAAGCATAGAGGAACTAAAGAGCTTCTTGATGAAAGTGAGAGAGGAGAGTGAAAAAGCTGACTTAAAACTGAACATTCAAAAAAATAAAGATTATGGTATCTGGTCCCATCACTTCATGGCAAATAGATGTGAAAACAATGGAAACAGTGACCGACTTTATTTTCTTGGGCTCCAAAATTATTGCAGACGGTGATTGTAGCCATGAAATTAAAAGATACTTGCTCCTTGGTAGAAAAACTATGATAAATCTAGACAGTGTATTAAAACAGAGACATGACTTTACCAACAAAGGTCCATCTAGTCAAAGCTATGGTTTTTCCAGTAGTCATGTATGGATGTGAGATTTGGACCATAAAGAAATCTGAGCACAAAAGAATTGATGCTTTCGAACTATGGTGTTGGAGAAAACTCTTGAGAGTCCCTTGAACTGCAAAGAGATCCAATAAGTCAATCCTAAAGGAAACCAGTCCTGAATTTTCACTGGAAGGACTGATGCTGAAGCTGAAGCTCCAATACTTTGGCCACCTGATGTGAAGAACCAACTCATTTGAAAAGACCCTGATGCTGGTAAATGTTGAAGGCAGGAGGAGAAGGGGATGACAGAGGATGAGATGGTTGGATGGCATCATCGACTCAATGGACATGAGTTTGAGCAAGCTCCAGGAGATGGTGATAGACAGAGAATCCTGGTGCTGCAGTCCATGGCATTGCAAAGTGTCAGATATGACTGAGCAACTGAACACAACAATCTATATCTATATATACATACAAATGTATATACATATAAACACATATATACATACACCTATATCTTTTACTCTTTTATGTGGTGTTCAACTAATTAGTTAGATATAATAAGAACATTCAGAAAACTAAGATCATGGAATCTAGTCCCATCACTTCATGGCAAATAGATGGGGAAACAGGGGAAACAGTGCTGACTTTATTTTTCTGGGTTCCAAAATCATTTCAGACAGTGATTGCAGCCATGAAATTAAAAGACACTTACTCCTTGGAAGGAAAGTTATGACCAACCTAAACAACATATTAAAAAGCAGAGACATTACTTTGCCAACAAAGGTCTGTCTAGTCAAGGCTATGGTTTTTCCAGTGGTCATGTATGGATGTGCGAGTTGGACTATAAAGAAAGCTGAGCGCCAAAGAATTGATGCTTTTGAACTGTGGTGTTGGAGAAGACTCTGCCTCTTGAGAGTCCCTTGGACTGCAAGGAGATCCAACCATCCTAAAGGAAATCAATACCGGTTGTTCATTGAAAGATTTGATGCTGAAGCTAAAATACTTGGCCACCTGATGCGAAGAGCTGACTCATAAGACCCTGATGCTGGGAAAGATTGAGGGCAGGAGGAGAAGGGGATGACAGACGATGAGATGGTTGGATGGCATCACCGACTTGATGGACATGGGTTTGGGTAGAGTCCAGGAGTTGGTGATGGACAGGGAGGCCTGGCATGCTGCGGTTCATGGGGTTGCAAAGAGTCAGACATGACTGAGTGACTGAACTGAACTGAATAAGAAGCACAGTCCTAGACACAAAGCAAATGGTCAAAAATCACCATTTGATCAACATTACATATGTGTGTTTTTATTCTGGGTTACAAAGTCAGAAAACTAAAATCATGGCATCTGGTCCCATAACTTCAAGGCAAATAGATGGGGAAACAGTGAGAGATTTTATTTTGGGGGCTCCAAAATCACAGCAGATGGTGATTGCAGCCATGAAATTAAAAGACACTTGCTCCTTGGAAGAAAAGTTATGACCAACTTATTCAGCCTATTAAAAAGCAGAGACATTACTTTGTCAACAAAGGTCCATCTAGTCAAAGCTATGGTTTTTCTAGTAGTCATGTATGGATGTGAGATTTGTACCGAAATCTGAGCACCGAAGAATTGTTGCTTTTGAATGTGGTGTTGAAGAAGACTCTTCAGAGTCCCTTTCACTGCAAGGAGATCCAACCAGTCCATCCTAAAGGAAATCAATCCTGAATATTCACTGGAAGGACTGATGCTGAAGTTGAAACTCCAATACTTTGGCCACCTGATGCAAAGAACTGACTCATTGGAAAAGACCCTGATACTGGGAAAGATGAAGGCAGGAGGAGAAGGGGATGACAGAGGATGAGATGGATGGCACCACCGACTCAATGGACCTGAGTTTAGGTAAACTCTGGGAGTTGGTGATGGATGAGGAGGCCTGATGTGCTGCAGTCCACGGGGTCACAAAGATTCAGACATGACTGAGCGACTGAACTGACTGAATTAACAAATCTGAATGTTTTTAAGTTAAAATATATTTAACTATAACTTACATCAAATACTTAGTCAACTAGAGAAATCAAGTTTCACAGACTGTATAGCCAGTTTCTAATAAACATTCTCCTCATAACATCAGAAAAACTTTCAGGGTATTTAACTACTTTTCAAAAATATTTTATCAGGTTCCTTCAGAACAACTGTAGTAAAAGAAAAGTGGCAGAGAATAATACTTTTCATTTTGTCTGTGGGCTAATAGTAGCAAGAGAACACAATTTTTAGGCAGAAAACTAAAAGTACACTAAAGGGTATAAAATATATGTCTCATTTTTCTCCAGTCTAAAATACATTCAGAGGATGATGATTTTAGCAGTAAACTGTTTTATTCTCTCCATCAGTCTCTCATATCATTCATAATGTTAAGCCTTAACATTATAGCTATTATCTAAAAATACATATATACATATATATGTATAAATTTCTTCAACCTGTAACATATGATACATGTTATCTGTTGGTATTATACCCAGTCTCTTTCTCAAAAATTGTAACTTTTAAATTTCTCAGAAACATCTACTTTTATAATTATATATATATGGGTTATATTGAAACTGTACTTATAATATTTTTTTAAATTCTTAAAAATATACTTCTTTAAATTCAAAAATAGCCTATATTGTCTAGAAGCCTTAGAACTGTCTTCAAGTTAGCAAAATGTTGAAATGTAAGAATTAAATATAGAATAAACCACATTTTAAAACCATATATTAAAAAAATAAAACCATATATAAATAGAACTATAATACAGTTCTATTTACCTACTCTAAACAGCTTCAAAAGTCAGGTCAGGAAAATAAATGACTGTAGGGAGCTTGATAGAGTGTAGACATTTGGATGCATAAATCTCATTCAGGTTCACATCCATATACCCTGAGGGCAAAGCCAGGCATGAAGCCTTCACATGTTTCCTACTGGACTGGGTCATACGTGGCGATATTTGCTGTATGGTCTTGTGATGAGGCGGCATGGGGAGAACCAGCTGGCCAAGGCTAATGCACCATCTGGGCTAAAAAAATATTGCCAATTCCATTGGCAGAGGAGAAAGAGTGAGTTTGTAATCGAGCTATAAATCATAAGCAGGTCTTGCAAGTTGTCAATTAAAAGTCTGATATATTGATGTCCTCGATGCATGGGTGGCTTCTTGCTTTTTAAATATCACTATTTACATAATAAAATCCCTTTAAATATCAATCTTTACCTAATTTAAATTACTCAAAGCACCCATAAGAAACAAATCAGCACATTAAGAAATGTGACTTAAAGACAAATTAAAAAAAAAGAAGATAAATCAGTTGATCACAGCTGTGGCAGCATTCCTGAGTATCCAGATGATAACATTTTAACTTTAAATTTAAAGCTTAAATTGTGATAATTTTCACTGACTGTATTATCTTTATACATTTCTCTGTCTCAAAAGAGAAAAAAATCCTTATATTAGCACCCATTTATTCATACACACACACACACACACACACACAAATTACTGTTTGCCACAACCTTATGAGCTAGTGAAAAGATCACAGTTTTGTGCAAAGTGTCTGTGAATCACTGAGAGGCTGCAGTGATATGGGAAGGGTTAACAATAATATAAAGTAATTAGGATATAGTAGCTGTGCAATAAATGACAACTGCATTGTGTGATGTAGGGAAAGGATACATTTGCACAGCCTCTATTTAAACATTTTTTGTTACTTTTTAATCGGAGTAAATGTATGAATTATAGTCAAAAAACAGAGAACATAAAATTCAAAATTAGCCCTGAAATTTTTGCCAGGCATTCATCAAATTCATCACTAGACTCCTCACAGTCAATTCAATTTTGTTGTGGTTCAGTAGCTAAGTCATGTCCAACACTTTGCAACCCCATAGACTGCTGCACACCAGGCTTCCCTGTCCTCCACTCCTGGCATTTACTCAAGTTCGTGTTCACTGATTCAATAATGCTATCTAACCACCTCATCCTCTGCCACCCTCTTCTTCTTAATGGTTTTATTATTTTATTTTTTGAGGTTGTCTCAATCAGATGACCCTAGGATTGATCAAGCTCTGTTGCCAGTCTATAAAAACTTCTGGGATAATCACCAGACAAGACAACTCAAACAATATGTGAACAGCTCTATATTAGGTACTCTGAGTGAATGTGAGTGGGTAAAAGTTGTTCAATTGTTTCCAACTCTTTGCAACTCCATGGACTATATAGTCCATGCAGTTCTCCACAGGAATCTTCCCAACCCAGGGATTGAACCCAGGTCTCTTGCATTGCAGGCAGATTCTTTACCAGCTGAGCCACCAGGAGCTATATCTATAATGATATATTAGCAACTACAGGGATCACCCTGATCATCAGAACTGAAACTATGGTTATATTTGATCAAGACTGAAGTATCAGAGATGGCTGGACAAATATGACCAGCTTTGCAGCTTTCTATCAATTTCTACTCATCAATATATATTCTTGAGACAAAGTAGGATAATTATAGAATGAAACAAAAAATCTAGGCAAGTGTAAAACACAGAACTGATGCTTTCCAACAAGAGAATCCCATCTGCTTCTAATTCAGAAAAAGGCATTGCTCTATTGAACCTGAAATGCTATATATAACAGTTTTTCAGTAA
Organism: Bos taurus; assembly: GCF_002263795.3. Classification (NCBI taxonomy): domain Eukaryota; kingdom Metazoa; phylum Chordata; class Mammalia; order Artiodactyla; family Bovidae; genus Bos; species Bos taurus. The sequence goes on from NC_037329.1 coordinate 100,215,350, forward strand.
TGTGCATAAATATTTAAAATCAGATACTAGAATTTAGAGAAACGTCAAAATAAATGCATTCAAAGAAATGAAATTAAATTAGTATATCTTCTTCATCCTCTTTTCTCTCTGCTTCTGTCCTAGATAGCCTATGCCCTCACCATCTCCCTTCGACACATTTTCTACCCTACTCTGTACCTCCGAAGGCTGAGACTGCATCTCATTTGCCAACTGGCTTCCATCTGTATGTGAACAACCTGAGAGAACCTTCAGGAGTTTGGAGAGCAATAGGACAGAGACCTCTAACTATTCACTAGGACTGGGAGCAGGGTGGGGTAAGCAAGCAGCCCAAAGTGTAAACTTTGAGGAGGAACTCACTCTCAAGTACTAGCCACATTTAGTCATACCATTTTTGTACCAAGTCTGCATCCCTCAACAAGTATAACTCCCTCAAAATATACTCTCGTGGGAGATTCCAGCTCTCATTGGACTCCCATAGCACTGGTCAGCCATAAAGGTGATAATAACTCTAATGTTGCTAATCTTTATCTCATCATCCCTTATTGTTTTCTTGCTGGCTCATACCTGTTGTTAAATTCTCTTTCCTGCAGTGGCTCTGATAAAATGTCATTTCAGAGTTTAAAGTCAGCTTACAAGTACGTTGTTATGCACATTTGAGTATTCACAAATTTGGGACTACTATAATTTCTTGAATAAATTAATATTTGTAAGTGTCACTATTTATATAGAAGACGTGGCCTTAAAATTAATTGGCAGCAGTATATAATCCACTTTTCATTACTGAATAAACTTGTTTTGTTTTTATTTAAAATTAACATCTGTATGATATATATGAGGTCAAAAATCATTTTATTGAAACAAAAATCAATCTGTTGTTGAATGTGATTTCTCACTTTTTCATCCCTACCTGAAATGACATTTTTAAACATTAATGAAACCTTTGTGATCAAAACAAATCAATTCTACTGAAGTGTGATACTAGCTTGTTTCTTAGAAGCTAAAAATTTATAATTCATTTTGTCACAAATGTTATAAAATTAAAATGCTTTTATTAAGTAATGACAAATATAAAGCTGATAACTTCATTTTGTAAAATACAAAACTGAATATAATAGAGGTAAAATAGATTTGAAATATCTAACAATTAGACAATTTATCACCAGGTATTTATAAATAACCATTTACTTACACAGCTTTTTGATAAATGTGTTCAATACTGTAATAATCTCAAATAAAGTGAGGAATGTTTCCCAAAAAACTTGAAAGATGATGATAGAAAGGTGTATATAATGTGCACTCAAGCATAATTTTAAACTAAATGTAAATATATATAAGAATATATATTTACATTTAATGGTCATTAGGAAGGCAATGGCACCCCACTCCAGTACTCTTGCCTGGAAAATCCCATGGACGGAGGAGCCTGGTAGGCTGCAGTCCATGGGGTCACTACGAGTCAGATACTGAGTGACTGCACTTTCACTTTTTACTTTCATGCATTGGAGAAGGAAATGGCAACCCACTCCAGTGTTCTTGCCTGGAGAATACCAGGGACTGGGGGACCTGGAGGGCTGCCATCTATGGGGTCACACAGAGTCGGACACGACTGAAGTGACTTAGCAGCAGCAGCAGAAATGATTCTGTTTATTTTAAAGATATTTGTGACCAAACATCCTTAAAATACTATATAAAAACATATCAATGTAAATTAAATGTGAAAATATTTGAATTTTGAAATAGTTTCAGACCATTCACACACACACACACACACACACACAACAAAATAGCAAGTAAATAAAAATACATCCTTATATGAAGACAGAAAAACAGTGCTGAAATGTGGTGTTTTAATTAGATGTTTGCTTGAAATGTAAATGATTGGGGGAAATGTATCATTATTTTACTGCAATTCATTCTCACCAACAGATTTTTAAAAGGAGTATCTTTGGGGAATTGAATATTTTATAAAGAATGTAATTAAAAGACAATTTGGTCCAGCTCCCTGAATCCAGATATAGTTTGGAATTTTTGGCCTCTCTAGTCAAGACTGTCTGTCAATTCTATTGATGTTCACTCCTTTTGCACTTGAAGATTAATCATATTCCACATTGCTTGGTAAAAGAGATCAGTTTCTATATAGAGCAAAATGCCTTACATAGTTCTCACTTCATGGATATATGCAATCACAACTATACATATCTTTCTGTGTAATCTAATTTAGAAGATAAAAATTGAAAATTTGCTATACTCCACCTTTCCTGTCAGAAATTAGAAATCCAAATTTTATATTATCTGTGATAAAATAGTTTTGGTTTTTTTTTGGTGGGAAGAGAAACTTGAGTAGTTTTCCTTACTGGAGAGTACATTTCTTTTAAGAAACCATCATATGTAGTACTTCAGCCCCTGCCAAGTCTACAAGGTCCTTTAAAGAAACTCTGTGTAGCTAAAATAAGAGTTCTTCTTTCCTGTTTACACTGGGGAACTTGTTCCCTCCTGTATCTAGGACTCTACCATCTTTAATCTCGCTTATGATTCTTACCGAAAACTTTCAATATGAAAGTTACTAAAACCTTCAATAAAAGAATCATAGAATATGCTCTTTTGCACAGTTGCCTACACAACATATAGCAAAGTCAAACACATAGCAAAATGATGTTTCCGTTGAGATGGAAATTAGGTGAATGAAGAGCATATAACGGACATAGGAAATGTCAGATCAACCAATGCTTATGGAAGTTTTAGAAACTAGAATGCCAGGTCCTAAATGATTGCTTTAAAGAGTATATGCCATTTACTCATTCTAGATATTACATATATTAGACTTGATTCATTCTGTAGCAACTTCTTCTTTCAGTGAGAAATCCTTCTCTCTACATGATAATAATAATAGTCTCAATAACAGGTAACATTTATTGTGAGCTCAGTTTTCCAAGTGCAAACCACAGGGTTAAAGGCTTACAGAGATTAAATCGGTTAATCCTCATAACAATCTGTGAGGCAGCTATTACAATTATTGACCCCAGTTTACAAATCTAACACAAAATTAACGCTTCTGAGGTCATATATACCCAATAACGAAGCAAATATAGTATAAGCTATGGTTTATTTCAGTAGTCATGTACAGATGTGAGAGTTGCACAATAAAGAAGGCTTTTGAACTGTGGTGCTGTAGAAAACACTTGAGAGTCCCTTGGACAGTAAAGAGATTAAACCTATCTACCCTAAAGGAAATTGACCCTGACTATTCACTGGAATGACTGATGTTGAAACTGAAGCTCCAGTCCTTTGGCCATCTAATGCAAAGAGCCAATTCACTGGAAAAGACCCTGATCCTGGGAAAGATTGCAGGCAGGAGGAGAAGGGGACGACAGAGGATGAGATGGCTGGATTGCACCACTGATTCAATGGACAGTAGTTGGAACAAACTCGGGGAGATAGTGAAAGACAGGGAAGCCTGGCATGTTGCATTCCACAGCATTGCAAAGAGTAGGACATGACTTAGCCACTGAACAAAAACAACGATTGGCATTAATGCTAGGCAATCTTTGAAGAATACAGTGCATATCTTCTCAATGTTAGGATAAAGAATTTATGAGAAAAGTCTAAGTTGTTTACACAAATATAATATAAAAATGTAGTGCCCAATATATTCTTCATTGTTTTAGTAAACACATAATAAGGACAGTTCTCCATTGATATCCACTGAGGACTAACTGGTTCCACGAGCTTCCTCATGCATACCAACATCTGCAGAAGCTCAATTCCCTTACATAAAATGGTTCAGTCCAGTGAGTGCAGTCACTCTTCCCATATCTGTGTTTTCAAGTCCAAAGATTCAACCTGCTGCTGCTGCTGCTAAGTCACTTCAATCATGTCCCACTCTGTGTTACCCCATAGACAGCAGCCCACCAGGCTCCCCCATCCCTGGGATTCTCCAGGCAAGAACACTGGAGTGGGCTGCCATTTCCTTCTCCAATGCATGAAAGTGAAAAGTGAAAGGGAAGTCGCTCAGTCGTGTCTGACTCTTCGCAACCCCATGGACTGCAGCCTACCAGGCTCCTCCGTCCATGGGATTTTCCAGGCAAGAGTACTGGAGTGGGGTGCCATCACCTAATCAAAGTTGAATCTGAAGATGCAAAACCTGCAGATTCGGCAGACCTACTTTATCTATTCTTAAGTCACATATTCTCTCTACTAATATTTACTGAGTCCTAACCATGTGCAAGGAATTATCCTAGGTGCTATTAAATCTTACCTAACCTCCCCTGAGATTTTACTTTGAGTCTCATTACTGAATATCTATGTATAATAATGGCAGGGACACAGAGGTAATGATATAGCATTATTTAAAAATAATAGCCCAATAATGTCAGCATGGTATCACCGTCTTAGGCATCAGGAAAAGCAGCAGGGTCCTGAAAACTCAGATTTCAAGCACTAATGAGCAGTGATAGCCAACAGAACAGTGGTCTGCTGTTTGAAAAGATTGGTGAATCTTTATAATAGTTTTCACAAACTATCTATCTCTTTCAATTCTGTTTGTTTTATTCACAGTGCTGCCACATAGCATGGCAGAAATTTCGTTTGTTTTTAGTTTGACATTTTAACTACCGTGTCCTACATTAGATCAGTCAGAAATAGTCTCCAAATGTGACTTGGAAAAAACAGCATTTTTTTTCACTAAGGTATAAACTTATGGTCTTATATGCTCATTTTTCTTCCTTTCTTACCTAGATCATTGGAGCAAAAATGGGAAAAGTCATTACATCAGCAAATTAGTTCACCCAAGGAGTAGCCTCAAACCACAGGTTAATTTGAACTGTTCAAATATAATTACTTAAAAAGGAAAGGATTCATTACTTTTGTGGTGTTTGCTGGTTCATTGCACCATTGTCAGAGATTGTTGATAAACAAATTACATCTAACACTCTGCCCTTCTGCTGAACAGGTCTGAGAATATCTACTTGCATATTATGCTTTGTTTCAATTTTTGTGTGTGACCCATATTCACATGCTTTGGGTTTTAACCTTTTTAAATACTCTCAATTTCACTTAATAATTGCATAAAAGCAATATAAGCAGTCTAATATAAATATACATAGGACACTTAAATAAAACATTTATGTTGTTATATAGTGTCAGCTCGTCTTGTTTGTTTTTTAACCAGGAGCTTCATGAAACTAGCTGAAAATGATACAAATACATCTGCATTTGTCTTGCAAGAATGCCCGTAGCTTTGTTCAAATTTATAAAGTATCATACACACACACACACACACAAAGATGAAGAAGCATTGCTCTGGAAAACCATTTTTAATAGTGACTAATAACTAAGATATAAACTGAGACAAGAACAGAGGAGTTGGCAGAGTGTGAATGGAGCCACTCCAATAATTCCAAACTAGGTGCCAGAGTCAAACAATATACATACTACGTTATTTTAAGAGATTCACAAAATATAAGGAAAATACAATTACTGATTTTTTTTTTTCAGATGAAACATTATAAATGGACTCGGAGAATCTGGTTTCTAATCTTAGCAATGCTTTTGACTCATAGACAAATATATCTCTCCGATGTGCAAGTATCATTATTTCTGTCTGTTTTATTCAGGCATTAAAAAGATAAATTTTAGAAAAATGTAGTAACACTTCTGCATGTGCTTAACGCAGATCTCTATAAAGCAAAGATTCTTAATTTCTAACATAATTGCTTTGATGCAAGAAGATGGCTGGAGAAACAAAAGAATTTCCTCTCTGATTTTCTTTATTTGGTTAGGAATATTATTCCATTAAAAATGATTTCCATCAATCGTACTAAAAGATTTAGAATCTCTGGCTGGATCCTCACTACCAGATGGTATATTCCAATAAGCTTTTATAACACTTTAAAAGTACTGTAAACCTTTACTTTCCTGATTCCATATCTTGCCCTGTTCTTTCTATAGCTTCCTCTACCACAATCATACTCTGATACCTGAAAATCCCCACATATTATACTACCATCCCTATTTTTTTTTCTTGTGCTTAGATTTTTTTACAATGTTAAGTAAAGGTAAGCTTAAATGTTACACATCATTAGAGGCCACCCCAATTCCCAATGATGTATAATCTGAAAGCTTGAAATAGAATAAAATGAACTGATTAAAGATCAAAGACCAATATATGCCATCTAAAGAAACATGATACAGAAATATTTCAAAACTTATTCTACAGAAATTTGTGAGATATGTAATATATAATATATCTCACAAACTTCTTGCTGCTACTGCTGCTAAGTCACTTCAGTTGTGTCCGACTCTGTGTGACCCCATAGACGGCAGCCCACCAGGCTCCCCTGTCCCTGGGATTCTCCAGGCAAGAACACTGGAGTGGGTTGCCATTTCCTTCTCCAATGCATGAAAGTGAAAAGGGAAAGTGAAGTCACTCAGTCGTGTCCGACTCTTAGCAACCCCATGGACTGCAGCCCACCAGGCTTCTCCGTCCATGGGATTTTCCAGGCAAGAGTACTGGAGTGGGGTGCCATTGCTTCGGGTTACATGTGCTTTAATTTGCTTCCTGGGGGTCCTAGAGGCTGCTCTCCAGGCGGAGACGCTAGGCTGGGCTCTCCTGGTTCTTAATCTGTACTCTATTATGTGCTTCAGAAATGGTTCATTCATAACACTAATATTAAAAAAACAGTCATAGTGACCAGATATCATGCTAGGTGTTGGACATACATTGTAACCATGACTAATTTAGGACTCCTGCTAGTAACCTTTATAACAAAAATGCATACATACTCATGGATGATGAATATGGATTCAGAGGTTATGTGCCCACAACTCCAAGCATTACCAATTCCACAGACAATAATATTAATGGATCTCCCTGCTTAACCTCCCTCAAAAGCCCTGATACTACATGTCGTCCTAATTCTTTGCTTCTCAAATATGGGTATCATGGGCCAGGTGATATTTGAAATTATAGGGCAAATACAATTTTGAAATTTGGCAAGTGATATTATATCCTATTTGTTTTATATAAACACATGAAATTAAAAATCCACAAATCATCTTTAAAATAAAATATGTCTTAAAGAAAATGTAATGTTCTCAGCAAGGATACTATTTCTCTATCATCTGTTACCAGGGATATGAGAGGGAAATGGACACATTATGGCATAATTGTGCCTTGTAGCTTTTGATAATCCTCTCATTACCACCATTAGTTGAAGAAGCACCTGAATTTGGACAGGCTGATTCCATCGTCTGGTAGACATGTGACTTGTGGAAAATCACATATGTTGTGAACCTCAGTTTCCCCATTTGTAATAGGAGGCCACCACCACTTACTACAAAGAATATAATATATAAATTATCTGGCATAGAGGAAATCAAAGAGCTAACAGCTCTTTTTAACTTTCCCTGGAGTGACCAGAAATATGCTGACAAGAGGATAATACATTTAACAAAAATATTTAATAATGTATTAGTCTTTAAGTAGATGCAAACTATTGATACAAAATCTTCCCATTTCAGAATCCTTACTTCTATTCTGTTCAGTACAAACAAATCAAATTTGCAACACAACAGTTTTTATTCTATAACTCCCAAGTGTTTGAATTTATGAACCAAAAAAATAAAGGGTGAATTAGATTCCACTTTATTACCCTATATGATTGCAGTTCAATAAAGGATTACAAAATATGAGTTTCTGGATTTTCTAAGCAATCATCTCTATTTTTATTAGGTAAGTTGTATCTCAAAAGTCAAAAAATTTGTGTAATTGAAGAAAGAGATGAATGGCTCTTGTGAACTTCCAAAGGGATAATATCAACATTATGATCCCCTATAAGACATGGATAAATATTTTAGTTTTGCCTAGGTAATTAGTGGAATTTTTAAAAAGATGGCACTTATTATTATTGTTAAGAAAACAGACGTAAGTATGTGAATGCTATTTTATTTCCATGTAAATGAGTCATATTCCCTTCATTGTGAAGCTATTACCTCCATTCATGTACAAAAGCAATTGCATACATTTATGTAAGGCTTCAGACAGGAGAGATGGTCAGATTTTCTCCCTATTTCTCCTCTTTGACAAAACACTCCACTTTTTTATGTTTGATTGCACCCTCTGCTTGATCATGTAAGTATAGTAGTATTTCTTTATCTCCAGCTATAAAGACATCTTTTTTTTCCCTTCTAACCAGGCTTCAGTTCACAAAATGGGAGAAACTCTGTCCAACTGAGACTTGATTTTTGTAAATCATGAAGACAGGCTCTATCTACCTAGCACCTATTTAATATTACTTAAGTCCTGGCGGTTGTAAAGGAAACATCTTGTAGATATTTTCCTGAATTTTAAATATATCTTAGAATTTCACTTTAAATTTGTATAGACCTCATAGTTTGGCCACCATTTTTAATCTGTGACAACATTTCCCAATGTATCATTAGTTTTAATGAATTAAAAACCATTATTATTGATCAGTAACTAAAAATTAAACTGACTAGCTTTAATATAAGGTTAAATGCTTAAAATCAGAGACAGTCTTTATTACTAACCATGTTCTTGTTTCAGGAAGCCATGTTTTCCTTGAGACAGCTAGCCTAACAAATACTTAATTTAAAACAGAAGAGCAGAAAAGAAGAAACATTTGTTGAAATAGGAGGAAATCAAGTACACAAAATGATTCTAAAATAGGTAACTTTCCTAATTTCCCAACATAAATAATAGCAAATATATTAGCCTCTCCTCTTTTTACAGTTATACTTTGGTCTCTATGGAAAGTTGATAAGCAATGCCAGAAATGGAGATTTCAAACCATACAGGTACCAGCAGTATTGCTGAACATAATTTGGCTAAAGGCACTTCCAACAGAATCAAAATTCAAAGATGTTCAGAAATTCAAGAAGCATCTATCTAGTAAGAACTCAAAATATTTCGTTCAGTTGCTCAGTAGGGTCCACTCTTTGCAACCCCATGGACTGCAGGATGCCAGGCTTTCCTGTTCATCACCAACTCCTGAACCTTGCTCAAACTCATGTCCATTGAATCAGTGATGCCATCCAACCATCACATCCTCTGTTGTCTTCTTCTCCTCCTGCCTTCAATCTTGCCTGGCATCAGGGTCTTTTCCAGTGAGTCAGTTCTTCGCCTCAGGTGACCAAAGTATTGAAGTTTCAACTTCAGCATCAGTCCTGCCAGTGAATATTCAGGACTGATTTCCTTTAGGATTGACAGTTTGGATCTTCTTGCAGTCCAAGGGACTCTCAAGAGTCTTCTCCAACACCACAGTTCAAAAGCATCAATTCTTTGGCACTCAGCTTTCTTTAGAGTCCTACTCTCACATCCATATATGACTATTGGAAAAGCCATAGCTTTGACTAGATGGACCTTTGTTGGCAAAGTAATGTCTGCTTTTTAATATGCTGTCTATGTTGGAGAAGGCAATGGCACCCCACTCCAGTACTCTTGCCTGAAGAATCCCATGGATGGAGGAGCCTGGTGGGCTGCCGTCTATGGGGTCACACAGAGTCGGACACAACTGAAGTGACTTAGCAGCAGCAGCAGCATGTTGGTCATAACTTTTCTTCTAAGGAGCAAGCGTCTTTTAATTTCATGGCTACAGTTACGATCTGCAGTACTTTTGGAGCCCGCAAAATAAAATCTCTCGCTTTTCCATTCTTTCCCTATCTATCTGTCATGAAGTGATGGGACTGGATGCCATAATCTTAGTTTTCTGAATGTTGAGTTACAAGTCAACTTTATCACTCTCCTCTTTCACTTTCAACAAGAGGCTTTTTAGTTCTTTGCTTTCTGCCATAAGGCTGGTGTCATCATATTTGAGGCTACTGATATTTACCCAGCAGTCTTGATTCCAGCTTGATTCCCATGAACACTATGAAAATATTCAGTGGGAGAAAAAGGTGTCAGAAAGTACAAGTAAAGAGAACTAATTTGAAGATGGTAAAAGAATGGAAGATTCCTGAGAAGAACTAGAAAAATCTCATCAGAAACAGGTAACCTTAAATAATAATGTGTTCAAAGAATAAAAGACATGTGAAGGCAATCTGGTTGTGATATCTGTCACCCCACTGATCACCAGGGCTGATTTGGCTGATCTGGCTGTCTAGGCGGGTGTCCCCTTCTTCCCTCACCACTCCATGGGTGTCCCTCCCGAAACACTGCACCTGATGGAAGAGGACGCCATCCTGGATAAAGGAGGACCGGCCTTTGGTCAAGGGTAAGCAAGTAGCTCTGCTCCCCTGCAAGAACCTCCAAACAAGCTCTCAAAAAACAGAAGAGAGTGAGTGAAAAGTCTGTGTAAATTAAACATTAATAGCAGGTAACACTCATTTAACATAGCTAGTAGAATCTGCATATGTGGCATTAACTAAAATCATAGAATAAAAACAAGAAAATACAAAAGGGAAATACACATTTAGGCACCATATAGAAATTCCTTTATAAAAGAATCTGGCCAAGTAGTGCCTAAAACCTGTGTACATTGATGCAATATGGTGTTAATGTCTTGAGAGAGGAATGACAAGAGAACATGAAGACTACACTTTAAGAGAACTTCAACAGGATAGTTGTTCAAATTATTGTCTGTGATTGAGGAAGGAGAGAATGGCTAGCAAATAAAAGCATCATCCTGCTGACTCAGATGGTAAAGAATCTGCCTATAGTGCAGGAGACCCAGGTTCAGTCCCTGCGTGGGGAAGATCGCCTGGAGAAGTGAATGGCAACCCACTCCATTATTCTTGCCTGAAGAATTTCACGGATAGAAGAGTCCATGGGGTCACAAAGAGTAGACACAACTGAGCGACTAACACTTTCACTTTAATCTTTAAGAATTTCAATCCTCAACTTAAATGCTAGACAACCAACCCTGAGTCTATTCTGTTAAACACTAAACCATCCTTTGGTGACATACACACCAGCAACTTTCCATTTAGACACACACAGCTCTATTTCTCAGCAGTATTTAGCTCACTGGGGCTTTTTTACAGAATATGCAGTCTGCTAAGCCATCCTTCCCAATCTCCATAAAGCTGTCTCTACATTTCTTCTCATTCCACAAACTTCCTTAACACTGTCATTCTTCTCTCTCACACACGTCCTTGGAGGAACAGGCCATTAGGTTACAACTCCATTAACTTTGAGTGTCTGTACTCACCTTTCTTTCCCAAGTCACAATGCAAAGGGGCCTTTTTTTCCAGTTCAAAGTCAATTCTTTCTCTGACATGTTTTTAACCCATTCCCTTCCACCCCTTTCAGGATTCAAATATCTTCCACAGTAAGTTTATCCTCTTTTATCTCCAAAGTTTTCAAAACTTCTTCAGTTATACATTCTGCATCTTTACATCCATATTTCCTCAATAGAAACAACAAAAACAAAACCAATACTCAACCAGTGATCAATACTGAACCCCTGTCAAGGGACACTCAGTTTCCATTTCCTTCTTCCACAGGCAATCTTAATAGAGTAATATATCCATGCTCTCTGCTGTCCCTCCCCCACCCTCTCACACCACTGAAGTTTACCTTGCAAAGGACATCAACTGCCTCCAAAGTCAATATATGTGCATTCTTCAGTCCTGTCCTTCACAATCACTCTCTCTCTTGAATATTTTTTTATAAAATCCTATAACCCCAATTGTTCTTTCTTGGCTTTCTTTCCAGACAGTTTTACAATCTGCCTACCCTGGAAATGCTGAGATCTCAGAATTCTGTCCTTGAAATTATTTTCCATTCTTCCAGTATATTCTGGCTGATTCCCAGAGTTCCATCAATCCATGAGGTGATACTAAAATCTGTATTTTTAGCCTCAACACTTCCTCTAATCTCTAGACAAGATTATACAGTACCTTCACCATTTCTTCCAAAGATAACTGGAACTAAATGTCCAAAATTGAATCATTATTTTTTCTCCTCAAGCCTGTTTATCCTTCTGCATTTCTTAACTCCATAAATGGCACCTTCATCCACTCAGCCTGTGGCTAAAGAATTGGGCATATCCCTCCCTAGGGCTCACTGTCAGCCTCATTTCTCTTTAGAAACTAGGCCAAAGTCCAGTGTCCTGCATTCCTCAGCATTAATGAACTATTTTCAGCTCCTCAAAATGGCCATGTATCTCAAACATTCATAACCTGGACTGTTAATACTGAAAAAGCTCTTCCTGCATTAAATCTACTGACATTTCAGGTCTCATTTTAAGAACTTCCCTGGTGGTGCCATGGTTAAGAATCTGCCTTCCAGTGCTAGGGACCTGGGTTTGATCCCTGGACAGGGAACTTAAATCCCACATGCAGCAGGGCAACTAAGCCTATGCAATTCTCAACTAGAGAGCCCATGCGCCTCAAGAAGAGAGCTCAAATGCTTCAACCAATAGCCCATACACTGCAGAGAAAGATCCCACACACCACATCGAAGAACCAACACAGCCTAAGATCATTAAAGCTTACAGTGAAAAGCAATATGATGAACACTGAGCTTTATGTAACTAGAGAAATATAATCTATGAAAATTTCAAATTACGTTACTTTATGTCATGTGTGTATGTCAGCATATAATGTATGCATGTAAGAATGGAATGTATGCATGTAAGCATATATGTACAAAGTATACATATTTATACATAGAGGAAATAAATAGAATGCAAATTTAACATTAATAAGTCACTTAAAATATTTTCTTCATATAAAATCAAAATACATAATCAAATTTATGAATGTCAAATTAACATGTTTAATTATTTTATAATGGCTACTACATTATTTATTTTGAAATTAGATAAATTGTCAACTAAGGCTTTTTCATTTTGATATACTTAGTAGAACAAACACTACTTCCTAATGCATTACTGGCTTTGGAGAGCCTTTACCAAAAATAATAAAGAAAAACTAGTTTCCTAGAATCCCTATTAACGTAAGTTATTTAGAGAATGCTTACTCTGAGCAATATATATTGTCAAATATTTTCTATAAATCATCTTATTTAATATTTTTCATGCTTTTTACTTATTTTGCACCAATATTCTTCTAGCACTCAATAATATTTAATTGGCCAAAATTATACAGATAAATAAACTCCAGAGGTTTTTTATTTCCTTTATATCACCTAACATATGACTGGCATTACTCTTCACATTCACAATATAACTATGCATTTTCGCTGTCAAAGGAAGCTATAATGAGGCAAATTTAAGTCAGAAAACAATGACCCTTTAACATTTTCAATATGCTTTACAATACGAAAAGCTGAAATATAAAATATTATGACTTAATTTGCTTTTATTCATTAACATATACCCACATTAACTATATAACAACACCTGACAAAAATAAATTTTGAATCTAAATATAAACAAAATATAAGCAACTTAAAGTGCTTTACATAATTATATATTATGTTCCTAATTATATCTCTGAACATCAAGAAAATTTTATCTGTTAACCTAGGATATACACTTAATGAATGTGAAAGAGATTTTCAAAAATCAAAACGGTTTTCTGAAATATATATATTAAATATTCTGTTGTTATTTTACTTCAGTTCAGTTCAGTCACTGAGTCGTGTCCAAGTCTTTGCAACCCCATGGACTGCAGCACTCCAGGCTTCCCTGTCCATCACCAACCTCTGGAGTTTACTCAAACTCATGTCCATTGAGTCAGTGATGCCATCTAACCATCTAATCCTCTGTCATCCCCTTCTCCTCCTGCCTTCAATCTTTCCCAGCATCAGGGTGTTTTTAAATGAGTCAGTTCTTCACATCAGGTGGCCAAAGTATTGGAGTTTCAGCTTCAGCATCAGTCCTGCCAATGAATATTCAGGACTGAGTTCCTTTAGGATGGACTGGTTGGATCTCCTTGTTGTCCAAGGGACTCTCAAGAGTCTTTCCAACACCACAGTTCAAAATTATCAATTCTTTGGTGCTCAGATTTCTTTATGGTCCAACTCTCACATCCACCCATGACTACTGAAAAAAACATAGCTTTAACTAGATGGACCTTTGTTGGCAAAGTAATATCTCTGCTTTCAAATATGCTGTCTAGTTTGGTCATAACTTTTCTTTCAAGGAGTAAGTGTCTTTTAATTTCATGGCTGCAGTCACCATCCACAGTGATTCTGGAGCCCCCAAAAATAAAGTCTGCCACTGTTTCCACATCTATTTGTCATGAAGTGATGGGACCAGATGCCATCATATTAGTTTTCTGAATGATAAGTTTCAAGCCAACTTTTTAACTCTCTCTTCCACTTCCATCAAGAAGCTCTTTAGCTTCACTTTCTGCCATAAGTATCTTCAGTTGTACCTACTGATATTTAGGCACATATGCCAAATATGAAATATTTACCTTGGCTGCTTATACATAAACAGCTACTTAAGTTGTGAGCATATATTTACTTATTCACACACACACACACACGTACACACATGGAGACACAAAACACCCCAATAAAATGCTTTAAAAAGATAATAATTTATAATTTATCTGTGTTCTTTATTTTCATATAAATAAGTAACATGCTTTCATATCTGCTTCCCCCCCCAAAAAAAATGCAAAATTTATTTGTTTGTATTTTTAATCCAACAAGACTATTGTTTTCCATTTGAAATACAATATTTCAAACAGAAAAAAGAACTTTATAAATAAAAGCCTCCCTGGGTACATATAAATTCACAAACATACTCCATCTCCCCATCTCAGCATTGTGATGGCAGTAAGATCATGCATGATGGATGGCTACTTTGCCAGAATAGTCAGCCATGGACACCCCTTTGTCCCTCTACCCCATTTATTTATTTAATTACATGGCACTGGGAATACCAGGCAATAAAATTGCATTTTCAACCATAGCTGATTTCCATTTAGAGCTTGTCATGTTAACAGTGAAATAAATTGCTCTAATTGCCAGCAAACTTCATCAAATTCACATTCTTTCCTCATTTTATTCAATATTTATTATTAGGACACTCCATGTCCTAACTTGCCTGGCTGGTAAAAGCAGTCCAGTTTCTGAATTAATGTATATTCTAGTAGTCAGTTCAGTCCTTTTTTTTTTTCTGATAATTTTCTAATTTAATGGTTAAAATTTAGATGTATTTGTTCATATCGCTTTGGGGGAATTTATTATGAATATTTGCCTACAAATTTACTTACTGATTATGATTTGATACGTGGGTAAGAGAGGGTGATTTAAATGAAGCAAAAGTCAATTAATTTTTTTTACATAATTTGTGACTATAAGGTTTAACTGTACTTATTTCAAGGTGGTATTTTCAACTGACCAAAATGTATTTAGGTTTCTACAACTTATTAATCTGTGATATACTTCCAAAATCCATTTGATATGCTTACTCCTTGGAAGGAAAGTTATGACCAACCTAGATAGCATATTCAAAAGCAGAGACATTACTTTGCCAACAAAGGTTCGTCTAGTCAAGGCTATGGTTTTTCCTGTGGTCATGTATGGATGTGAGAATTGGACCGTGAAGAAGGCTGAGTGCCGAAGAATTGATGCTTTTGAACTGTGGTGTTGGAGAAGACTCTTGAGAGTCCCTTGGACTGCAAGGAGATCCAACCAGTCCATCCTGAAGGAGATCAGCCCTGGGATTTCTTTGGAAGGAATGATGCTAAAGCTGAAACTCCAGTACTTTGGCCACCTCATGCGAAGAGTTGACTCATTGGAAAAGACTCTGATGCTGGGAGGGATTGGGGGCAGGAGGAGAAGGGGACGACAGAGGATGAGATGGCTAGATGGCATCACTGATTCGATGGACTGAGTCTCAGTGAACTCCAGGGGTTGGTGATGGACAGGGAGGCCTGGCGTGCTGCGATTCATGGGATCGCAGAGTCGGACACGACTGAGCGACTGAAGATGAAAAATCTAAGTATCACTGAATCATAAAAGAGAACACACTTGACAATAAAATGCATATAAAATGCATATAAAACTTAAAGCAAGAAGGCCTACATTCCAATCTGAGCTATATCATTTATAACCTACGTTTGTGGCATGATCACTTAATCTTTCAAAGCCTCAGTTTTCCCTTTCACTAATCAAGGCTTTAGATTAGATGGTCCCAGGTCCACATGAGTTCTAAAATTTCTGTTATGCTAATGATAAAGGAAGAAAAGAGGAGCCTAGTATATAGTTCAACTGAGAGCAGAGTAGCTCTCCAAGTACAAACATCAGATCCTAGAACCCCCAGCAAAAGGGAAACACTTCACTAAAAGTCAAATAATGCTAATTACTGGCAGACACAAACATTTTAAAAGCTAAATCTTTGCAAATATATTACAATAGTATTTTAAGTATATAATAAATTCTACCCAATACAAGTTATCAAAATATGCAGGAACAGTTATCATGTAGTATTTTCTTAATTCCACCAGCAAGACAGTGTTAAGCTGCTATTCTAAAAGGCTTTTCATCAAGAATTTTAAGGAATATAGCCCAAGTTTGTAGCTTTCTGATAATTTATCTAAATGAAGAGCATAGAGAATTGAAGGAAATAAGCGCTTAGTAAGTTTCTGGGACTTGTTCTTACAAATAGCATTTCTTTGGGATATTTTGATATCACAAAGTATAAGATCGAAGTTACAAGCTAGTGTCTAAAATACAGGAATTTCACATAGTAGCTTTAAATAGCAGGTGATTTGAGACAAAGTTATTATTTTCTTTGAAAATAAAAAGGCTTAATTCATCTCCTGACCCCAAAACAGGCCCCAAACTACAGTCTGATTTAAAGTATTCTCAAAGAGTAATCAGAGGTTGGTTAAGATTTTGAACAATTGCTTTATTTGTTCTCAAATGTTCAAAGAAATAATAGATTGAAGTCCCCAAACCACGAAACATAATCAAGAGATAACTTTGCTCTGAATTTTTGAGAAAGCAGTTGCTGCTTTTTATATCTTTATCCTACCCACCACTCTGAAGAAAATCATCCACAGTTTCAACAGAATAACTGATATGCAGCTCAATGGGTTCAGATGAGGTTTACTTAAATAAGAATATTTGGTTGCTGATTCTGACATAAAAGACAATGATTGAGAAAGCATAAGCATAAATCTCTGGCAAATATCAATAATAGACATTGAATGTTAACTGAATCTGAATTTATATGGAACTCTTAGTTCTGAATGTTACTTCTCAAATTACAGTATATCCAGATTTTTTTCTCATAAATGAAATAGTTACAAAGAATATCAGAAAAATTTTCTTTTCTCTTTCCTTCCTTCCTTCATTCATCTATTTATTGTAGAAAACAGCAAGAATTCTGAAAATCTAAAACCATACCATATTTTGCTGCTGCTGCTGCTGCTGCTAAGTTGCTTCAGTCGTGTCCGACTCTGTGCGACCCCATAGACGGCAGCCCATCAAGCTCCACCATCCCTGGGATTCTCCAGGCAAGAACACTGGAGTGGGTTGCCATTTCCTTCTCCAATGCATGAAAATGAAAAGTGAAAGTGAAGTCACTCAGTCGTGTCCGACTCTTAGCGATCCCATGGACTGCAGCCTACCAGGCTCCTCCATCCATGGGATTTTCCAAGCAAGAGTACTGCAGTGGGGTGCCATTGCCTTCTCCACCATATTTTAGGCACTTGTTATAAATAATGAGTCTCAGGAGATAGTTTTGTTTGTAACATTTAGAGTTGGCATTTTCTCTGCCAAACATGTCATCTCCACCTACATTCATTCTCCAAATGGTATTTCTATAAAAGACTCTGAAGGAGCATGAAAAGACCAGAAGGTATTTTGAAGTCATATAGTTTGACACCTAGACATCTTCCATCTAAGGCATCAAAGGGTGATCAATATATATTGATAAAATATCTTAGCTTTAACTTTTTCCCACCTCAATACAAGAGAATAAAGGTTGCAATGATGAGTAGAAATAAAGTTGTAAGCCAAATTCCTGACAGTTCTCCACATAGGATACTGAGTCATGAAACTCAGGCATGCATTTCCTTGAGGGTCAGGTTGATTAAATGTGTTGAAGCAATATGCAGTGAAATGTTACCTCTACAATTTGGCCTAACTTAAAGGACCATCACTTTGGTAGTAAAAGTAAATTGCAATTTATAGGCATGCTGGGGGAACTACATTAGAAGAGTTACTTAGAGGAAATATTTTTGTAGGATTTGGGTCTGTAACCTCATATTGTGTATAAATCACCCCAGCAGATAAAACAAAAAAGTAATACATCTGAGGTTCTTTTTGGTTTAAAATATACAAAATTGTAAAAATCATTCAGTCTGAAGGAGAATAATCTGGTCCACAGATTTAAGATGAGCATCACAGAAAATTCAATGATAAGAAAGCTTACTTAACCATCAATATAAAGCCTCAAATTTGAAAAAATAGTAATAGTATATAAATAAGGAAGCCTATGACCATTTAAAATTTAATTCCTGATACCTAACTTAATGCTCTCTGATATAAGAATTTTATTATTTACAAAATCCAAGGAAAGATATAATCAATCAAGTGATTTTAGTCTGTTCATATTTCCCAATCATTTAAGACTATAAGTACATTAAAAATATCCTTAAGAGATATATACTGTACTCAGCATATTTATTCAATAAATATTTCTTGAATACTTATAAAATTTTGTTAGGAATTTTAGCAAAGACAAATCAAAGTTTCAGTTTTTATCCTTTGTCAACTTTAAAATAAAGGCAACGACAATGACTGTGAAATTATCATGAGACTAAAAAACTAGAAAGAGATATTTATATAATAAAAGGTATCTAGTATAGTGATTGGGTACAGCAATAAATATTTGTTACCATTCACTGATACAGGAAGTGAATGAGTACTCCTTAAATAGTAATTTTAGGATAAGTTAATTAATAAACAAAGAGCAATGAAAGGCACTTCAGATGATTACTTTGTATATTTGCAACTCATCTTTTTCATTAAGTAGCAATCTGTGTCATAACTTTCAATGCTATATAAGCTTGCAAGTATTTTTTTTAAAAGAATCAGAGACCTTTAACATTTTGTTTTTCAGAGTAAAATTATGACAGTCATAGGACTTCCCTGGCAGTCCAGTAATTAAGACTCCATACTTCCAATGCAAGGGGTATAGTGTGATCCCTGGTCATGTAACTAAGATCCCGCATGCTGAATGGCACAGCCAAAAATATGATAGTTGTGTTGTTATGAATGATAAAAGTGAGAAATTTAAGAAATTGTATAACATATTTAATCTCAGAATGTTTTAGCATCCTATATAATAAAAAGAAGAAAAGAAAAATACTGAAATTGTACCTCAGCATGTTGAGCAGTATTTTAAAAGTTAGAGTTCCATATGGGAAGTAAAACCCTTAAAGATCTTACTTTCCAAATGTTAAGGGATAATGTAACTGATTCCACAGAGGTGGATACAGTTTTCCATGTCAGCAAACTGGTTCTATAATAAACTTCTCTGTTAAATGTCAGCTTAATGTCTTAAAGTCTCATACTATATTTATTTTTAATTAGTTCATCACATCCAAAATTAAAATTCACCATCCTCCTTGTTAAAACCACAATTATTAATACTGACACTATTTTAATATCTTTTAATTTGCATTTTCATTTATTTAAATATCATCATGTTGAACACTATTAATTACACTCTATTGTTCAGGACATCACATTTATGCCAGTTACTGGTGGCATCAGCAGAGAGAATGACATAAGTATTCAGCCGGCTTTAGTGGAAGGGTTTGGGGAAGGAGGCTAAGACATTCACCTAATTAACCCATGATATTTCTCTGAACACTTCAGTGACTATCTGTTTTGCTTTTTCATACAGATAATATTCGTTACTGCCTGTAACTTATTACACCTAACATGTGTTAAAAAGCCATGAGACTTCAATTTATTTACTATTTCTTGCATCAATTCCTTAAGTTATCTCAGACAAATCATCTAAAGCCTCTGCATTTGAGCTTCATAAACAAATATATAGTCTAAATTTTCTTGCAAATCAAATCAAAATTTGAGAGAAAGATTAAGTGAAAAATATATTTTCAACAGAGAAATTAAATAGTTCACTTTTCTTCATGAAAATCAGAAAATATCCATTGGCTCTTCAACTTATAGAGCTTCAATGTCCAATAAAAACATAATGTGAGTCATACACATAATTTAAATTTTCTAGTAGCCACAATTAATATGTAAAAAGCAACAGGTAAAAGTCATCTCAATAATATACCTAACATATAAAAAATATCATGTAAAACTATATAATAGTATAAAATTACTAAAGAGATGTTTTATATTCTTTTCTTTGCACTATCTTTAAATTCTTCATGCATTTTTTTACTTAAAGCATATCCATTTTGGCCACATTTCAAGTGCCGGATAATTGTATGTGGCTGGTGGCCATGGTATCAGGTCAGGTGTAGAGAATGTAGGTTTCCCTGAGGGTATGATTCCATGTACCTTTCTATCTATAGGGCCTAGGATACTACTGGATGTATAGTAGAAATTCAAAAATATTTGTTAAATGATTTTTTTCAAAGTAATAATTTAGATTAGAGTTGGAGTCATCAATTTTTTTTTCCTTAGGTTCCAAGCAGATGGGCTTAAAAATATATATCTTGATAGTACTGGCAGAATAAAGAATAAATACATGGGAAGAAAGAAAAACAGGGTAGAAAATAAGGTAATAAAAGGGAAAGACAGCAAAACAAAGAAGGTATAGAACAGGATAGATTTTTTAAAAAGCAGTTTTGAAGGGTAAAGCAAAATGCCACCAACTATTAAAGGCACTTCAATTCTTAAATAAATATTTTAACATGGTTACATTTTAGAGGATATAACTGAATGTCCATTACAACTATAAATCTTAATATCTCACTGTATTTACTACTGGTCATTTTTACTTGTAAAGACAATGAATTTGTTTCTTTAACCAGCAACATTTGGACTAAAGTCTTATCCGTATTACCAATTTCTGAGTGGTTTAAATTCATCTGCTTCACATGAGCAATGCAATATGTCCTTCACAACAAATTAAGGAAAACTATAGTCACCAAAATTAAATGCAGCAAGCACAGTTACAACTACAAATGTATGGTTCCAGGGGGAAAGGGGGAGGTAGGAGGAGTTGGGAGACTGGGATTAACACATATACACTATTGATACTGTGTATGAAATAGATAACTAATGAGAAAATACTGTATAGCACACACAGAACTCTACTTAATATACTGTGTGCACCTGAATAGGAAGAAAGTTTACAAAGGAGGGGATATACATATATGAAAGTCTGATTCACTTTGCTGTACAGCAGAAACTAGCACAATACTGTAAAGCAACAATATTCCAATAAAAATTAATAAAAAAGAAGAAGGGGAGAAGGTCCACAAAATATCATTTAAGTGAATTGATTATATGCATCCATCTTTCCTCGAGGTCTAAACCTTTTAAAATCCACAAATAGGACAGTTTTTAAAGAATGTATTCATAACAAATTTGACAAATAAAAGGATCCTACCAGTTAAACAAGTAGTAAGGAATCCCTTAGTGGGGGGAAATTCGATGAGACACAACTGACAAATGCAGAGAAAGTCACATCCACACCGTAATCTGTGCTTAGTCTCTCAGTTCAGTTCAGTTCAGTCGCTCAGTCGTGTCCGACTCTTTGCGACCCCATGAATCGCAGCATGCCAGGCCTCCCTGTCCATCACCAACTCCCGGAGTTCACTCAGACTCACGTCCATCGGGCTGTATCCAATTCTTTGTGACCCTTTGGACTGTAACCACCAGGCTCCTCTGTCCGTGGGATTTTTCAGGCAGGAACGGGTTGCCATTTCCTTCTCCAGGGTTCTTCCCGACCTAGTGATGGAACCAGCATCTCCTGTGTCTCCTGCATTGCAGGCAGATTTTTTCACTTGATGAGCAATGGGGGAAGCCCATTAGATACACCACAATCTACAGACTCAGAAAAACCCTGGTAAACAAGTAGAGAAAGACAGAGGACTGCCTGGGACAGTTCTGTTCAGTTCAGTCGCTCAGTCGTGTCAGATTCTTTGTGATCCCATGGACCATACATAGCACGACAGGCCTCCCTGTCCATCATCAACTCTTGGAGTTTACATAAACTCATGTCCATTGAGTCGGTGATGCCATTCAACCATCTCATCTTCTGTCATCACCTTCTTCCCCTGCCCTCTATCTTTCCCAGCATCACGGTCTTTTCAAATAACTCAGCTCTTCACATCAGGTGGCCAAAGTATTGGAGTTTCAGCTTCAACATCAGTCCTTCCAAAGAACACTCAGGACTGATCTCCTTTAGGGTGAACTGGGTGGATCTCCTGGCAGTCCAAGGGACTCTCAAGAGTCTTCTCCAACATCACAGTTCAAAAGCATCAATTCTTCAGTGCTCAGCTTTCTTTACAATCCAACTCTCACATCCATACATGACTACTGGAAAAACCATAGCCTTGACTAGACGGATCTCTGTGGACAAAGTAATGTCTCTGCTTTTTAATACGTTGTCTAGGTTGGTCATAACTTTCCTTCCAAGGAGTAAACATTTTTTAATTTCATGGCTGCAATCACCATCTGCAGTGATTTTGGAGCCCAAACAAATAAAGTCAGCATCTATTTGCCATGAAGTGATGGGGCCAGATGCCATGATCTTAGTTTTCTGAATGTTGAGTTTTAACCCAACTTTTTTACTCTCCTCTTTCACTTTCATCAAGAGGCTCTTTAGGTCTTCACTTTCTGCTGTAAGTGACACTTTCTGGGAGGTGACATTCCAGTGTAAATAGGCTCAAAGCTAGCAGCTGCGAGCCGCTCTCTTGCTTCAGAAATCTCAAAGGGTGGGCAAAGCTAGTTCTGTCACCTCGCAGGTGGTATCATCTGCATATCTGAAGTTATTTGCTGGTATTTCTCCCAGCAATCTTGATTCCAGCTTGTGCTTCCTCAAGCCCAGCAGTTCTCATGATGTACTCTGCATAGAAGTTAAATAAGCAGGGTGACAATATACAGCCTTCACGTACTCCTTTTCCTATTTGGAACCAGTCTGTTCCATGTCCAATTCTAACTGTTGCTTTCTGACCTGCATACAGATTTCTCAAGAGGCAGGTCAGGTGGTCTGATATTCCCATCTCTTTCAGAATTTTCCATGTCATTGAGCACTATTTAAAGACTGTTAGACCAATGCAGGAAACAGTTCAACTCTTCATTTATCAGCTTTTGCCTTGAGGTAATGCCACCTACTTGGACCCCGAAGAAATTGAAGATCCTCCTTTGACAGACATAGAGTTTTGAAGTCTTTCTTAGAGTCTTATATTTCACATCATAGGCTCTGTTTTGGGGTGGTAGAGAGGGGGAGAATAGAGATAGCAAGTAGAAGAGGAACTGTTTGGACCATTCCAGGAACCTAGACAGGGAAGGACCCTGCTTATTTTGTGAAACTGGGTGGGGGCGGGGGGGTGGTCATAATTTCCCTGTCTTCTCGATAGACCATTATGAGATGAAGCAACTCTTGTTTTCTGTCAAACAACATTATTATTTTTATTTGGTGGGAGTCTGGTGGTAAATTTTCCAAAACTCATTGATTTAAGAATTACATATGTTTTTGTCAATCTAACAGCTGTCTCCCAACTGGACTTCAAACTCTATGAACATAAGAATGCCTTGTACCCACAAATTCATTAGTTCAGTACTCAATAAATATTTGTTGGAAAAAAATCACTGATATCATTTTGTCAGGTACTGTTTCAAAAGTATATAAAATTAACGAAACACATTAAAAGAGTAAACATTCTAAATTATTTGAAGTATCTAAGTACTATATGCAGTCTTTTTTTAAAGTAAGATATAACTCAGATATACACACAAATAACTCTCATCTCTTTTTATTGACATGCTTGATTAAGATGGCAAACAGCAGAAGTATATGTGACTATGTCAAATTGAACAGCTCTAAAGTGAAGGATCTCAAACTACTTTCTTCATCTGTTCCTCCCTTTCCTTCTCTCCTCTTTCCGTTTCCCTTCTTTGCTACTTGTTTCCTCTTCCTCCTTCCTTTCCACTTTCTGCCTCCTACTTCTTCTATTTACTTTTTAAATTAAATCTTAGGCAAAAGGTTGTTTCCAAAGAAGATGATAACACTAATTTCTTATTAGGTATCCCAACATCAATGCAGAAGCAAAGATCTTTCTAACAATGGCATAGATATAGACCTTTCCAACAAACAAATTAAATGCACTACTTCTTTCACATTTTCAACCCACAGCATAATCAACTGAAATGTAACACAGTGGAAGCCAAAGAAGCAATGTAAGTTTATAAGAAAATGAGCAATATGAAGTTTTTAAGGAAAAAAATTACTAAAATCATTCCAACTGTGAAAGTTTATAAGATCAAGGAATATGTTCTAAAAGTTATCATGGGCTAGTAAATACTGTGTCTAAAAATGACAAAAGCATTGATCAGTGAAAAATCTGTAAGTTTTTCAACATTCCAAGTGCATTGAAGAATTCTAGAAACATTTGGTAAGTCTCTTCATATGGAAAAGATAAAGGACAAGACAGACAATTTAGAAATTAATGAAAATACATTAAGGAAGCATATCCCTGCTGGACACCAATTTATACTGATCAATTTTATATATCAAAGTGTTCAATTTACACTTTATGATACATTTTTTGAGTTTATCCTTAAATAAATTTAGAAACTGAAAAGAACTGATAAACATTTCAGATGACAGCAATGTAATCTCTTCACTATCAAATAGGGAAAGTAAACAATATCAACTAGAAATGTTACAACCAACTTTTAAGAAATTAATAAATTTATTCTACCCTGTGGGTTTATTTTGTGACAGTTTTTTCCATGTGTACATCATCATATTTTGTAAACCTCAGAATACTCCAAGTGTTCCATTTGTGAGCATAAATATACACTAATCCCATTATCCTGTGCGGGTGCAGGAGGGCCAAGGGGAGCTAGTCCACCTTCATTCAGGAGGCTTGACCTTGTCCAAGGTAAGGAGCAGTGGCTGCGCTTTGCTGGAGATACACCACGTCCAAGGTAAGAGAAACCCAAGTAAGATGGGAGGTGTTGCGAGAGGGCTTCAGAGGGCAGACACACTGAAACCATAATCACAGAAAATGAGCCAGTCTGATCACACAGACCACAGCCTTGTCTAACTACATGAAACTAAGCCATGCCCTGTGGGGCCACCCAAGGTGGGTGGGTCATGGCAGAGAGGTCTGACAGAATGTGGTCCACTGGAGAAGGGAATGGCAAACCACTTCAGTATTCTGCCTTGAGAACCCCATGAACAGCATGAAAAGGCCAAATGATAGGATACTGAAAGAGGAACTCCCCAGGTCAATAGGTGCCTAATATGCTACTGGACATCAGTGGAGAAATAACTGCAGAAAGAATGAAGGGATGGAGCCAAAGCAAAAACAATAACCAGTTGTGGATGTGACTGGTGATAGAAGCAAGGTCCGATGCTGTAAAGAGCAATATTGCATAGGAACCTGAAATGTCAGGTCCATGAATCAAGGCAAATTGGAAGTGGTCAAACAGGAGATGGCAAGAGTGAACGTCGACATTCTAGGAATCAGCGAACTCAAATGGACTAGAATGGGTGAATTTAACTCAGATGACCATTATATCTACTACTGTGGGCAGGAATCTCTTAGAAGAAATGGAGTAGCCATCATGGTCAACAAAACAGTTTGAAATGTAGTACTTGGATGCAATCTCAAAAATGACAGAATGATCTCTGTTCTTTTCCTAGGCAAACCATTCAATATCACAGTGATCCAAGCCTATGCCCCAAACAGTAATGCTGAAGAAGCTGAAGTTGAACGGTCCTATGAACACCTATAAGACCTTTTAGAACTAACATCCAAAAAAGATGTCCTTTCATTATAGGGGACTGGAATGCAAAAGGAGGAAGTCAAGAAACACCTGGAGTAACAGGCAAATTTGGCCTTAGAATACGGATGAGGCAGGGTAAAGGCTAATAGAGTTTTGCCAAGAGAACACACTGGTCATAGCAAAAACCCTCTTTCAGCAACACAAGAAAAGACTCTACACATGGACATCACCAGATGGTGAACACTGAAATCAGGCTGATTATATTCTTTGTAGCCAAAGATGGAGAAGCTGTATACAGTCAGCAAAAACAAGACTGGGAGATGACTGTGGCTCCAATCATAAACTCCTTATTGCCAAATTTGCACTTAAATTGAAGAAAGTAGGGAACCACTAGACCATTCAGGTATGACCTAAACCAAATTCATTATGATTATACAGTGGAAGTGAGAAATAGATTTAAGGGACTAGATCTGATAGGCAGAGTACCTGATGAACTATGGATGGAGGTTCAAGACATTGTACAGGAGACAGGGATCAAGACCATCCTCATGGAAAAGAAATGCAAAAAAGCAAAATGGCTGTCTGAGGAGGCCTTACAAATAGCTGTGAAAAGAAGAGAAGCAAAAAGCAAAGGAGAAAAGGGAAGATATTCCCATTTGAATGCAGAGTTTCAAAGAATAGCAAGGAGAGATAATAAAGCTTTCCTCAGCAATCAGTGCAAAGAAATAGAGGAAAACAACAGAATGGGAAAGACTAGAGATCTCTTCAAGAAAATTAGAGATACCAAGGGCACACTTCATGCAAAGATGGGCTCGATAAAGGACAGAAATGCTAGGGACATAACAGAAGCAGAAAATACTAAGAAGAGGTAGAAAGAATACACAGAAGAACTGTACAAAAATGATCTTCACTACCCAGATAACCACGATGGTGTGATCACTCACGTAGAGCCAGACATCCTGGAATGTGAAGTCAAGTGAGCCTTAGAAAGCATCACTATGAACAAAGCTAGTGGAGGTGATGGAATTCCAGTTGAGCTATTTCAAATCCTGAAAGATGATGCTGTGAAAGGGCTGCACTCAATATGCCAGCTAATTTGGAAAACTCAGCAGTGGCCACAGGCCTGGAAAATGTCAGTTTTCATTTCAATCCCAAAGAAAGGCAATGCCAAAAAATTCTCAAACTAATGTACAATTGCACTCATCTCACACACTAGGTAAAGTAATGCTCAAAATTCTCCAAGTCAGGTTTCAGCAATACGTTAACCGTGAACTTTCAGATGTTCAAGCTGGTTTTAGAAAGGGCAGAGGAACCAGAGATCAAATTGCCAACATCCTGTGGATCATCAAAAATGGAAGAAAGTTTCAGAAAAACATCTATTTCTGCTTTATTGACTAGGCCAAATCCTTTGATTGTGTGGACCACACTAAACTGTGGAAAATTCTGAAAGAGATGGGAATACCAAACCACCTGACCTGCTTATTGAGAAACCTATAAGCAGGTCAGGAAGAAACAGTTAGAAGTGGACATGGAACAACAGACTGGTTCCAAAAAGTAAAAGGAGTACATCAAGGCTGTATATTGTAACCCTGCTTATTTAACTTATATGCAGAGTACATCATGAGAAACGCTGGGCTGGAAGAAGCACAAGCTGGAATCAAGACTGCTGGGAGAAATATCAATAACCTCAGATATGCAGATGACACCACCCTTATGGCAGAAAGTGAAGAGGAACTAAAAAGCCTCTTGATGAAAGTGAAAGAGAAGAGTGAAAAAGTTGGCTTAAAGTTCAACATTCAGAAAACTAAGATCATGGCCTCTGGTCCCATCACTTCATGGGAAATAGATAGGGAAACAGTGGAAACAGTGTCAGACTTTATTTTGGGGGGCTCCAAAATCACTGCAGATGGTGACTGCAGCCATGAAATTAAAAGACGCTTACTCCTTAGAAGGAAAGTTATGACCAAACTAGAGAGCATATTAAAAAGCAGAGATATTACTTTGCCAACAAAGGTCGGTCTAGTCAATGGTATGGTTTTTCCAATGGTCATGTATGGATGTGACAGTTGGACTGTGAAGAATGCTGGGCACCAAAGAATTGATGCTTTTGAACTGTGATGTTGGAGAAGACTCTTGAGAGTCCCATGGACTGCAAGGAGATCCAACCAGTCCATTCTGAAGGAGATCAGTCCTGGGTGTTCATTGGAAGGACTGATATGAGGCTTAAAGTCCAGTACTTTGGCCACCTCATGCGAAGTGTTGAATCATTGGAAAAGACTCTGATGCTGGGAGGGACTGGGGGCAGGAGGAGAAGGGGACGACAGAGGATGAGACGGCTGAATGGCATCACCGACCTGATGGACATGAGTTTGGGTGAAGTCCGTGAATTGGCGATGGACAAGGAGGCCTGGCATGCTGCAATTCATGGGGTCGCAAAGAGTCGGACATGACTGAGACACTGAACTGAACTGAACTGAATGCATCATCTTTTTTTTCATTGTTAACTGATATGTAACATGTATAATTTTGTATTTAAATATCCCAGTTTAAAATAATAAATCAGAATCTGGTTCAAGGTCATGTTCTTCTCTCCCCTCTTTGTAGAAGTATAATTAATGTGTCATTTTATGAATATCATGAAATCTCTTATAATGGAAGATTTACCACCATTTCTGGTCTCCCCTGGTGGTTCAGTGGTAAAAAAATCCACCTACCAGTGTAGGAGATGTCGATTTGATCCCTGCGTTGGGAAGATCCCATAATGAAGGAAATGGCAATGCACTCCACTATTCTTGCCTGGGAAATCTCATAGACAGAGGAGCCTGGCAGGCTACAATCCATGGGGTGGCAAAAGAGTTGGACATGACTGAGAGACTAAACCACAATTACCACCACTCTTACACATCACAATGTAGTTTCATCTCGCTTTCATTTAACAGATTTTCTAAGTCTCTTTCTTAATTTCTCATTTTTTTTAATTACTTCACGTGCTCAGTCGCTTCAGTCACGTCTGACTCTTTGCAACCCTGTGGGCTGTAGCCTGCCAGGCTCCTCTGTCCATTGGATTTCCCAATAAACATGGGTACCATCTATCAGTGTAGACCCACTTGCAAATTGCATTAACTACTACTGTTTATTCTCTTCTACTAAATCTCACAGTGGTACATGGGATTCAGTCTCAAAGTTCTTGAGGTACTTTTCAGCCTGAATCATTTTCCATTTGTGATTACCTCCCCCACTCCAAGTTAAACTATCTTTGACTTCCAAATCCACTTCTAGATAACTAGCCTAATAGTGAATACAGCTATAGCAGCTGTAAGACAAGGAAATCTTTTCTCTAAAAAAAGTAAACTCATGCTTTAAGATCAGCTGGCTAAATTGGATCTTTTCTGAAAATGCTGAATTCATTAAAACAATGAGTTATCAAATTATTTTCAAAATTAACTGAGCTCAGTTTTGCCAAGAATGCTTGCGAAAGTATTGAACTGCAAATATTGCACTCAGGTTCACATGAATAAAAAGTTTTTGAAGTTATCTTTGTCCATTCTTATTTCGTTTTTTTTTGTTTTTTGTTTTTTGTTTTTCCCCAGTACACTTTTTTTCCTGAATATATTTTTAAGGACTCTATCTTCAAACATTTTTGGTGAATTTCAGCATCACAATGTAGATGCTAGGAGGTTGAGATCAACATTCATGATATTGTATTTTTAAAAAAATTAAAACAGTTCAATTAAATCATTTGAAAATGTGGTTAATTACCTTTGTATCAATAAAATGCCTATTCTACTTAGTGCAGAATGGAAAAAAAAGAATATTAAAATAATATTTTGGTGACCTCCTTTCATGAAGGATCGATTTTTGAAACTTCTGAAAGATATTTACTATAAACAGCTAACTAGCATGTGTATTCATTTACTTATGTCAAAATTAAGAAAGAAATTAAAAGAAAGTGTCAATTAAGAAAGAAAAATACTTGAGCCAACTGCTTAATTGTGATCTCCTTCCAGGTCTTTTAACCCAGAAAGATTCTTCCCCTTCCATTTACTATTTTACTATGGGCAAGTCATTATAAATCATCATCAACATTATTTCTTTCATTACTTTCCATTGTTAACAGATGTAGAGAGCAAGAGTTTAAATTCTAATTGTATAATAGAGTGAGGCTGAATTAATTAACAATCTCAAGTTTGTGGGAAAATTTAAGCTAATTTATTTTGTCTTTAGAGAAAAAAAAAAAAAGGCTAGCCATGGCTTGAGGTACCTTAGGTACTTTGAGATTATTCAAGTCATGAAAAAACAGGAGCTTTGAGCATTACACAGTACAATTTATACATTATACACCAAAATAAATAAATGCTTAGAATTGTAGGCAAAGCTTGCAGAAAATGTTCATTAATTACAAGCCTTTGGTTCTTTTTAATATTTGATCCTACTTTACTGTTATTGCACATAAGACTGCAAGAATAAAAAAGAAAATATCATTATACCTCTATGATCTTCTCAATTAGCACATTCATTTTGGGATAAAATAACTCAAGATATAACAAAGAGCAAGTCTTACATCATTCTGAGTGTCTGGGTTAGAAATTTGGTTTCTCTAAATCAGATTAATCTCAGAAACATTAGCAATTCAAGAATAGGAAACCGACAGCCTGCCCCAAAGGAAGTTTCTAGGACAGGTACGCACAGACACACACACACACACACACAGACCACAAACATCATACATCCAATTATTACTTCTCACTTCTATTAACTTTATTAAAATTACTTTAAAAACAGCCATATTGCAACACATAGCTTTGATTTGTTGTAGATTCTACATTGGCAAAATAATTAACAAAATAATTCAGTAAGAATTCTAAAAAGTCTGGTGTACTTTTAATAATATGGAGTCTGAAACTTTTTCAGAGTTATGCAAATATCTTCCTATGTCTGCATAGAAACCACAGTTGTTCTGCGGTTCCAAATGGTCTGTGCCACTTTGCCATCTCACACACGGTGATATGTATGATTTCCTTAGTACAAATGTATAAATATAATGGTCAGATTTCAGATATTTTGTTCATTCATGGATTCTTAGTTTTGAACTTTGATGCCAAAGAAGGGAGACATATTATACAATAAACTTCCTGACATTACAATGAGCTAATTACTTTCTAAAGGCAATAACTGAATTCACAGAAGACACAGGTACAATATAGAGCTAAAGATAAACTTACAGTCACTCAGAAAGACTTAGCAGAGCAGTTGCGTCATGAAATCTATCTTAATATTTTAATAAATGTACCTCCAAATATAAATTAGATGAGGAAGTAAGAAGCCAAATATTGATTCCTACTAGTACAAATTTTAAAACAATTCCAAGAAATTATGTGAGCTACTGACCAGAAGAATGGTATAACAAATCCATAGCTTTAAATGGCAATTATTCCTTGAGGAAACTACCACAAATCATCTTTTTACTTTGAATCTTTTATTATTTTTATCAACATTCCTCATAAATAAGAGAAACTGTATTGACCTTTTTTCTGTTACCTCATGTAGGAAGATGCACTGTAAGAATCTGAAACTCAAACACACACATACATTATAAGCATGCTTGTTTGGACTCTATGGAAACTTTTGCAGAGGCGGGAACCACTTGATAATCTAGCAGCAAAGAAAATGTAACTCCCAAATTAGTCCTTAATCAAATCTGATGGTTATGCCCTGAGAGCAAGTCCATATGAAGTCCACCCCTCCCCTTTAGCATCCTCAATCTCAAGCTTAGCATTTATCAAGCACATGGCAACTCTCATTCACACTAAATATGTTTTCAGGTAAATTTACTCTGGAATCCTGAACGATCCAGCTTAAGTTCAAAATCACTCTCTGACAGAATTGCATCCAGATAGCCCCTGGCATTCTGATGAAAGTGGATTGTCAATAAAATGCTCAACGAAATTGCTTGTTTGGAATGTATGGTGTCAGATGATAGCTGAACAAGCATATTCCTAAAAATAGACAGACTTTAAAGTAGTTAAAAAACACTTTCTTTAAGTGGATGCATTTATACTATGAAATTATATCTCAATAAAGCTATTTTTTCTATGTTAAAAAACCACTTGCTTATTTTAGTAGTTAATTTTTTATCATTGATCTATTTGACTCAGCGACAAGTTTGAGGAAGTTATTTGGGAGCAACTATGTTGAAAACAATTAGATTAAAACCCAGAGGTGTTTTGTTGTTGTTCGTGTTCCCTTAACTATTTGTTATATGCTTTTTATTCAGTACTTTCAAAATTATAGAGTTAATGCATTTTCTGCTTTTAAAGTAATTATTAAGTGCCTAAGAAAGTATTTCTATGTTTCAATTCACATTTTTATGTCTTTTAATGTACTCAAATAATTACTATTTCAGTCATCATTTGTTTCATTAAGTAATTTCATCCAATAGATAACACAGTCAAAAACATAGGTTAAGATGACTATGAGCATTCCCTATTCTCATTATTTTCTTTTCAGAATCGCCATTTCAAATAGCAGAGTAAAACAGCTTTGTGATCAATTAAAAACTCTTACCTAAAGATCTGACACTGATCAAAAACCATATTTGATCTTTAATTCGAAATTAATTATTTTGAAATTTTAACAGCCATCTGGAACATGGATTGTATGATTAAACATGGTTTGCTTATAAAAAAACACAAATTGTAGACCCCATGGTAAAGAATGATGCTTTGGGACTGAGGATAGTACTTCCAGATTAGCATGCCTAACAATCATCTCATCCAACAACACAAGTCTCTTCCAACAGCATAAGAGACGACTATACAAATGGACATCACCAGATGGTCAATACCAAAATTCGATTGATTATATTCTTTACAGCCAAAGATGGAGAAGCTCTACACAGCTAGCAAAAACAAGACCAGGAGCAGACTGTGGCTCAGATCATGAACTCCTTATTGTCAAATTCAGACTTAAAGAAAGTAAGGAAAACCATTACCATTCAGTTCAGTTCAGTTCAGGTCAGTTGCTCAATTGTGTCTGACTCTGCGACCCCATGAATTGCAGCACATCAGGCCTCGCTGTCCATCACTAACTCCCGGAGTTCACTCAGACTCACGTCCATCGAGTCAGTGATGCCATCCAGCCATCTCAACCTCTGTCATCCCCTTCTCCTCTTGCCCCCAATCCCTCCCAGCATCAGAGTCTTTTCCAATGAGTCAACTCTTCGCATGAGGTGGCCAAAGTACTTCAGTTTCAGCTTTAGCATCATTCCTTCCAAAGAACACCAGGACTGATCTCCTTTAGAATGGACAGGTTGGATCGCCTTGCAGTCCAAGGGACTCTCAAGAGTCTTCTCCAACACCACAGTTCAAAAGCATCAATTCTTCAGCACTCAGCTTTCTTCACAGTCCAACTCTCACATCCATAGATGACCACTGGAAAAACCATGGCCTTGATTAGACGGACATTTCTTGGCAAAGTTACGTCTCTGCTCTTCAATACGCTATCTAGGTTGGTCATAACTTTCCTTCCAAGGAGTAAGCGTCTTTTAATTTCATGGCTGCAATCACCATCTGCAGTGATTTTGGACCCCAAAAAATAAAGTCTGACACTGTTTCCACTGTTTCCCCATCTATTTCCCATGAAGTAATGGGACCAGATGCCATGATCTTAGTTTTCTGAATGTTGAGCTTTAAGCCAACTTTTCCACTCTCCTCTTTCACCTTCATCAAGAGGCTCTTTAGTTCTTCAGTTTCTGCCATAAGGGTGGTGTCATCTGCATATCTGAAGTTATTGATATTTCTCCTGGCAATCTGGATTCCAGCTTGTGCTTCTTCCAGCCAGCATTTTTCATGATGTAGCCTGCATATAAGTTAAATAAGCAGGGTGACAATATACAGCCTTGATGTACTCCTTTTCCTATCTGGAACCATTCTGTTGTTCTATGCCCAGTTCTAACTGTTGCTTCCTGACCTGCATATAGGATTCTCAAGAGGCAGGTCAGGTGATCTGGTATTCCCATCTCTTTCAGAATTTTCCACAGTTTATTGTGATCTACACAGTCAAAGGCTTTGGCCTAGTCAATAAAGCAGAAATAGATGTTTTTCTGGAACTCTCTTGCTTTTTCCATGATCCAGCGGATGTTGGCAATTTGATCTCTGGTTCCTCTGCCTTTTCTAAAACCAGCTTGAACATCTGGAAGTTCACGGTTCACGTATTGCTGAAACCTGGCTTGGAGAATTTTGAGCATTACTTTACTAGTGTGTGAGATGAGTGCAATTGTGTGGTAGTTTGAGCATTCTTTGGCATTGCCATTCTTAAGACTGGAATGAAAACTGACCTTTTCCAGTCCTGTGGCCACTGCTGAGTTTTCCAAATTTGCTGACATATTGAGTGCAGCACTTTCACAGCATCATCTTCCAGGATTTGAAATAGCTTAACTGGAATTCCATCACCTCCACTAGCTTTGTTCATAGTAATGCTTTCTAAGGTCCACTTGACTTCACATTCCAGGATGTCTGGCTCTAGGTGAGTGATCACATCATTGTGATTATCTTGGTCATGAAGATTTTTTTGTACAGTTCTTCTATGTATTCTTTCCACCTCTTATCTTCTGCTTCTGTTAGGTCCATACCATTTCTGCCCTTTATCGAGCCCATCTTTGCATGAAATGTTCCTTTGGTATCTCTAATTTTCTTGAAGAGATCTCTAGTCTTTCCCATTCTGTTGTTTTCCTCTATTTCTTTGCATTGATCACTGAGGAAGGTTTTCTTATCGCTTCTTGCTATTCTTTGGAACTCTGAATTCAGATGCTTATATCTTTCCCAAGAGAAGCAACCCCACGTCCAAGGAGTTATGGCTGCGCAGGTGCAGGAGGGCCGAGAGTAGCTACTCTGTGTTCAAGGTCAGGAGGGGCGGCGGTGAGGAAATACCTTTCGTCCAAGGTAGGAGCAGCGGCTGCACTTTGCTGGAGCAGCTGTGAAGAGATACCCTACGTCCAAGGTAAGGGAAACCCAAGTAAGACGGTACATATTGCAAGAGGACATCAGATGGCAGACACACTGAAACCATACTCACAGGAAACTAGTCAATCTAATCACACTAGGACCACAGCCTGTGTAACTCAATGAAACTAAGCCATGCCCATAAGGCCACTCAAGACTGGCGGGTCATGGTGGAGAGGTCTGACAGAATGCGGTCCACTGGAGAAGGGAATGGCAAACCACTTCAATATTCTTGTCTTGAGAACCCCATGAAGAGTAAGAAAAAGCAAAATGATAGGATACTGTAAGAGGAACTCCCCAAGTCGGTAGGTGCCTAATATGCTACTGGAGATCAGTGGAGAAATAACTGCAAAAAGAATGAAGGGATGGAGCCAAAGCAAAAACAATACCCAGCTGTGGATGTGACTGGTGATAGAAGCAAGGTCCAATGCTGTAAAGAACAATACCGCATAGGAACCTGGAATGTTAGGTCCATGAATCAAGGCAAATTGGAAGTGGTCAAACAGGAGATGGCAAGAGTGAACGTCAACATTCTAGGAATCAGTGAACTTAAATGGACTGGAATGGGTGAATTTAATTCATATGACCATTATATCTACTACCGTGGGCAGGAATCTCTTAGAAGAAATGGAGTAGCCATCATGGTCAACAAAACAGTCTGAAATGCAGTACTTGGATGCAATCTCAAAAATGACAGAATGATCTCTGTTCTTTTCCAAGGCAAACCATTCAATATCACAGTAATCCAAGTCTATGCCCCAACCAGTAACACTAAAGAAGCTGAAGTTGAACAGTTCTATGAAGACCTACAAGACCTTTTAGAACTAACACCCCAAAAAGATGTCTTTTTCATTATAGGGGACTGGAATGCAAAAAGAGGAAGTCAAGAAACACCTGGAGTAACAGGCAAATTTGGCCTTCGAATACGGAATGAAGCAGGGCAAAGGCTAATAGAGTTTTGCCAAGAGAACGCACTGGTCATAGCAAACCCTCTTCCAACAACACAAGAGAAGACTCTACACATGGCCATCACCAGATGGTCAACACTGAAATCAGATTGATTATATTCTTTGCAGCCAAAGAGGGAGGAGCTCTATACAGTCAGCAAAAACAAGACCGGGAGATGACTGTGGCTCAGATCATGAACTCCTTATTGCCATATTCAGACTTAAATTGAAGAAAGTAGGGAAAACCACTAGACCATTCAGGTATGACCTAAATCAAATCCCTTATGATTAGACAGTGGAAGTGAGAAATAGATTTAAGTGACTAGATCTGATAGATAGAGTACCTGATGAACTATGGACAGAGGTTCATGACATTGTACAGGAGGCAGGGATCAAGACCATCCTCAAGAAAAAGAAATGCAAAAAAGCAAAATGGTTGTCTGAGGAGGCCTTACAAATAGCTGAGAAAAGAAGAGAGCTAAGGCAAAGAGGGAAAAGGAAAAATATGCCCATTTGAATGCAGAGTTCCAAAGAACAGCAAGGAGAGATAAGAAAGCCTTTCTCAGTGATCAGTGCAAAGAAAATGAGGAAAACAATAGACTAGGAAAGACTAGAGACCTCTTTAAGAATATTAGAGATACCAAGGAAAATTTTCATGCAAAGATGGGCACAATAAAGAACATAAATGATATGGACCTAACAGAAGCAGAATATATCAAGAAAAGGTGGCAAGAATACACAGAGGACTATATACAAAAAAGATCTTAATAACCCAGATAACCAGGATGGTGTGATCATTCACCTACAGCCAGACATCCTGGTGTCCAAATTCAGTGGGGTTTAGGAATAATCACTACAAGCAAGCCTAGTGGAGGTGACTGAATTCAGGCTGAGCTATTTCAAGTTCTGAAAGATGATGCTGTTAAAGTGCTACACTCAGTATACCAGAAAATTGGAAAATTCATCAATGGCCACATAACTGGAAAAGGTTACTTTTCATTCCAATCCCAAAGAGAGGCAATGCCAAAGAATGTTCAAACTACTGCACAACTGCACTCATCTTACACATTAGCAAAGTAATGCTGAAAATTTCTTTGGTTAACCAAAGAAGTATGGTTCACATACTTGCTTCAAGAGTATGTGAACCAAGAATTTTCAGATTTTCAAGCTAGACTTAGAAAAGGCAGAGGAACCAGAAATCAAATTGCCAGCATCTGTTGGATCATAGAAAATGCAAAGGAGTTGCAAGAAAACATGACATCTGCTTTATTGACTACACCAAAGCCTTTGACTGTATGGATCACAAGAAACTGTTGAAAATTCTTCAAGAGATGGGAATACCAGACCACTTTACCTGCCTCCTCAGAAATCTGAATTCAGGTCAAAAAGCAACAGTTTTAACTGGACATGTAACAACAGACTGGTTCCAAATCGGGAAAGGAGTATATCAAAGCTGTATATTGTCACCCTGCTTATTTAACTTCTAAGCAGAGTACATCATGCGAAATGCAGACTGGCTGAAGCACAAGCTGGAATCAAGATGGCTGGGAGAAATATCAATAACCTCAGATACACAGATGATACCACCCTTATGGCAGAAAGCAAAGAGGAACTGAAGAGCTTCTTGATAAAAGTGAGAGACGAGAGTGAAAAAGCTGGCTTAAAACTCAACATTCAAAAAATTAAGGTCATAGCATCGGTCATACCACTTCATGGCAACTAGATGGGAGAACCAATGGAAAGAGTGACAGACTTTATTTTTGGGGCTCCAAAATCACTGCAGGTTGTAACTACAGCTGTGGAATTTAAAGATGCTTGCTGCTTGGAATAAAAGCTAGGGCCAGCTGAGACAGCATATTAAAAGGCAGAGATATTACTTTGCCGACAAAGGTCTGTCTAGTCAAAGGTATGGTTTTTTCCAGTAGTCATGTATGGATGAGAGAGTTGGACTATAAAGAAATCTGAGCACCGAAGAATTGATGCTTTTGAATTGTGGTGTTGGAGGAGATTCTTGAGAGTCCCTTGGACTGCGAGGAGATGAAACGAGTCAATTCTAAAGGAAATCAGTCCTGACTACTGATTGGAAGGACTGATGCTGAACTTGAAGCTCAAATATTGGTCACCTGATGCAAAAAACTTACTCATTGGAAAAGACCCAATTGCTGGGAAACATTGAAGGCAGGAGGAGAATGGGATGACAGAGGATGAGATGGCTGGATGGCATCACCAATGGAC
This sequence comes from Bos taurus, assembly GCF_002263795.3. NCBI lineage: Eukaryota > Metazoa > Chordata > Mammalia > Artiodactyla > Bovidae > Bos > Bos taurus. Next base: position 100,253,371 of record NC_037329.1, read on the forward strand.
ATGAGTTTGAGCAAGCTCCTGAAGTTAGTGATCGACAGGGAAGTCTGGTGTGCTGCAGTCTATGGGGTTGCAAAGGGTCGACACAACTGAGTGAATGAACTGAACTGAAATGAGCAATAAGCTCAGGGTAATTTTAATTCAAGTGGTCCTTAAAATACATTTTGAGAAATAAGTCATTTTTGTATCATAGTATATGGCCAAAATATGTATCCAGCCTTAAAAATAAAATTAAAGAACTCTTAGAATGGCAGACATTTCTAAATGAAAAGAACTTTAAGAGAGTATCCAGTCCAGGCTCATGTTTTACAGATGAGGGAACTAAGGTCTAAAATGTGAATGTCATGTCTCAAAGCACACAGATATAAAGTGGCAAGACTAGGATTAGAACTTACTCTTTCTTATTTCTACTCAATTCTTGACCTTGGAACCTATGTTCTCTTTCCTTATGTCTGAACTTAATATTTTAAAAAACTGATTAGTGTTAAAAATGGAGAAGGCAATGGCACCCCACTCCAGTACTTTTGCCTAGAAAATCCCATGTACGGAGGAGCCTGGTAGGCTGCAGTCCATGGGGTCGCTACAAGTCAGACACGACTGAGCGACTTCACTTTCACTTTTCACTTTCACACAATGGAGAAGGCAAAGGCAACCCACTCCAGTGTTCTTGCCTGGAGAATCCCAGCAACGGGGGAGCCTGGTGGGCTGCCGTCTGTGGGGTCGCACAGAGTCAGACACGACTGAATCGACTTAGCAGCAGCAGCAGTATTAAAAAAGAATTCTAGTATATTCACTATTTTTGCTAGTACAGGAATATGCTACATGGCATTCTGTATCTTGAGATCATCATCAAACCTACTTAAAAAAAGATTTAAAAAATTTGAATTGAATTCATGACTGAATCATAACTTTAAATAAAACATACTTTTTCTTAAATGTATATTGTTCCTCAGATGGTTCAGTCTTCTATTAACCCCCAAAATCCAATTATTTACTCTATACTGAACATTACCATTTATTGATTATATTCATTTCCATACTCTACTCTATTTTCCTTTAAAATCTCCAGAAAACAGGAATCAAAAATATTTAAAAGGCTGCTAGTCTTCTCCAGCATCCTTTTCATTTTCTTTTTTTTTTTTTTCTTTAGTCTCCTTCTGTCTCTCTACAAGGAAAACAACAAACACTTGAATAAGATGTGCTGTGCTGTACTGTGCTTAGGTAACTCACGAAAAAAAAAAAAAAAATCTTGCCACAATATCATTTTAAAATAATGTTCACTTCCTATCTATCAAAGTCCACATACAAGGAGCTATTCAAAAAAGAGATATCAGTAAACTGTGAGCTTTATCCGACCTCAAGTTAGTTAAAATAATGACAAACTTTCACTGAATTCTTAAACTTCATCCAGGTATCCCTAGGTTAAGTGTTTTATATGCATTATCATAAAGTCCTATGAAGTAGGTATTTTTATTATGCCCAGTTTAAAAGTTCAGTAAAGTGAGCTCAGAAGAAATACATAAGTTGTCCAGAATCACACAGCTAGTAAATGGTACAGACAGCACTCAAATACAGGCTTATATGAAAAAAAAGTCTTTATGCTTAAAGTATTCAACAGTCTATCAACAAATCTGCTCAGTTTAGGCTACATTTTAAAATTGAGGATATTTAAATTTCTCTGATATAATTTCTAATGTAATCAGGCATTTCTTTCATTTGCTTTGTTTTACAAAATTAGGAACACAAAATAGCATGATGAGGGAAGAACTCCTCCATAGTCTATTGTTTATGAATTTAATGTTTTTTTGCTCCTCAATGGGTTTATTTTGAATTAGTTATATCTTTTCTCAAAATAAACGTTATAAGAAATAAATTGAGTTAGTCTCTATAAAAAGAGATAGAAAAAAGACTGAAAAATTAAAAAAAATAAGCTATGTAACAAGGTATCTTTTTAGTAAATTTGATTTTACCTAGAACATTTTGACAGGTGGGAATAAGACCTGGGAATAGCTGTTTTTTTGTTTGTTTATTTGTTTGTGGGAAAACTGAAACTGACTTACTTAACTGGAGTTGAAAAGAGTTGCCTTAAACCCAAATAGGCTGTTAATTATAAGTACATTTACTGAACAGAAACATGTTTTCTAACATTCTGCTTTACAAGACTTTTTCTTTTCTTTTTTTTTAAACCAGGTAAGTCTTGTCAGAACATTTCCCTGTGGAAGCTGAAACTTCTGGGCTTCTTACCGACAATGATACAGAATGGTGAAGGAGAAAGCTAAAATAAAAGACCCTCTCAGTTTTGATGACATTTTGCCACATGCCAAGGCTAAGCAATGTCAAGGAAATTAATCCCTGTAATGCTTCCTTGTTCTCTTTCCATCAGGCTCATGGGATTATAGACATTACAGATTTGTCCAAATGCCATGATTCTGGCTATAACATCACTTGTGATCTCTGTTACCTCCACCACCTCAGGTGTTAAAACTCACTACCACTCCAGGAAGTTTATTTTGTGGGACAAGTATAATTGCTAGAAAAGTCATTTTTTGGGGGGAGGGGGTAAAAAATATAGCCAGTTATAATAATTTCTGTTAGTTTCACTTTTGCTTATTAGCCAAACACAGTAAGTCTATTTCATTTAGCATCCATCAAAGCCTTCAAGTGATTAATAATAACAAGACAACAGTCCTCCTTCTCTTCAGATGCTTCCACATTAAACATTCACAGGCCCTTCAATTCACCATACTTTGGTTTCATTTGTTCTGGTTTGCTTGATTTTTGTTATTGTCATTTTTATGTTTTTCTTCTTCCTATATGGTTCAGCTTCTTTATTTTAAAAGAAGTACTTTCCCAGCTTTCTCAAAATTTCCAAGCAAGTTTAAAATGCAACCTTACTCAACGATGTCTCTGTAACAATGCCAAGCACTTAAATCCGTGTAAATATTGAATCTCGCTATAAGTGAATGTAATGTGGCCAATGGTGAAACAACTTAGCATAAGTGGTATATTACTTGTCACAAGAAGCTGTGAATTTTAAATGTGAAGCACATAAGTACATTTTATTCAATACTTTCAGCTTATGATTGAGAAAAATGAAGCTCAAATGCCTGTAAGTTATTGTTCAAGTAATAGCCTTCTGTTTTCTTCCAAAGACTGATTTCCAAGTCAATAAACAGCAAGTTAGAATTTGTCTCTTTATGTAAACAATGACAGTCCTTTTCTCAGGCCACAACATTTAACACACCCTTGTCTGTAAGACCATAAAGCACTAAATGACCAGGATGAATTCATTTGGAGTTGCAAAGCTAGGGGCCAGGAACACCAAATACCCTCACCTTCTCATGGTTCTTTTAGGAATCCCAACGTCCTCAATTTCCCCTTTAGATGGGTGCACTGGGATTCTCCTCCAATGCAGCCCCAAAACCGAAGGAGCTGGTCTGAGCAAGTAAAAGTTATATACTATGAGGGCTTTCCTCATAGCTCAGTTGGTAAAGAATCCACCTGCAATGCAGGAGACCCAGGTCTGATTCCTGGGTCAGGAAGATCCACTGGAGAAGGAATAGGATACCCACTCCAGTATTCTTGGGCTTCCCTTGTGGCTCAGCTGGTAAAGAATCTGCCTGCAATGTGGGAGACCTGGGTTTGATCCTGGGTTGGGAAGATCCCCTGGAGAAGGGAAAGGCTACCCACTCCAGTATTAGTACATGGGGTTGCAAAGAGACAGACACAACTGAGCCACTTTCCCGGTATACTGAGGTGAAGGCAGCAGTTAGGGAGTAGGATTCAGCTGTGTGGGATGAAGAAAGACTGTTATCTCCTGACTGGGGAAACCTGTCTGGTGGATTTCCCAGTTACATATGACTTTCCTTCTCTTTTCTTTCTTTCTTTTTCGTTCCTGTGGTCGTCAGGAATTAGCCTATACCAAATTTCTTACCTACTGTCTCAGGGGAATAAAATGCAACTTGAAGTTGAGAATTTCTTTCCCACCCTTGGTGTTAGCAAACAAATAAGAAATAGAGCAATTAGAGAAAATGTACCCCTATCCTCCAGTCCCTCACCACATTTGTTCTTAAAGCTACACAGGCAAAGGAAAAGTAAAATAATTGTTAACAGTAGGATTTTTACATGGAAGGACTAAAGGAGACATTATCTACATGGCAGAGAAAAGATTTAGGCTACTCTATCCTGAGTCCCACAATCCTAAGGGAAAAAAAAAGGGTAAGAGTTTTTGCAGGTAGGAGTGGGAAGAGAAAAGATTTAAGAATTCTTCCAAGGAGACAATTATTGGGATACAGAAAACCAGAATTAAAAACAAGGAAAGAAGTCATCCTTCCTCTTAAGACTTACTCTTTTTTCTCTTCAGTCTTTTGCCAGCCCTGGTGGGGTGGGGAGAGGAGAGGTTTCTTTTTATTCTTTTTAATCATAGGTTGGTGATCTGCCCTATATAATATCCCTGTGCTGTTGTGGGAAACAAATAAAATGATTATCAAAAAGTGATGTGAAAACTGCACAGTGCATTGCCAATACATTATTGTAATAATCATTACTATCATTATGATTATCTCTGAAATCTTGCTCAGGGACAAAACAAATTGAAAATCTCATTTTGTATTTGTATTTTTAAACCCCAGATATGAAAAGCAGCAATAGGCCCTGTTGTCAGACATTGTATTAAAAATTCCCATTATAGATGTTTAATATGAGATAATTAGAATATAATATAGACTGATATGGTAATCCATGTTTCCTGAAGTCTGTGGGCTACTACAAACGTGTGCTCTTTTACTGATGCTATGCATGTGCTATTTTATCACAATGCTTTCTGTTTTACCATTGTCTAATTTGACATATTCAGGCCTTATATTTGAAGTAGTTAAATAATAACTAAATTAATTAACAGATTAACTGAGGAACTACAGATTAACTAAGGTAATAAAGTCAAGCAAATGCCTACCAATTAAATCTGTTTCTACAGAAGTTGACAAAGACTTCACTTAATCAGAATCTAATGAAATTTCAGGTATTGAACTGCTTATAGGACAGAATTTAGAATTAAAAACAAAAGCTGTGTTCTTGCTAACAGCTTGGCTTAAATTTCAGAATCTTTCAAGCATAATAAGGCATTAGGCCTTTGGAATTATTCATAGTGAATTAGATTTCTTGGTGGTATCATTCATAGAATACCAACCAAGAAATCCATTCTTAATAAATTCTCCAAGTGCTAATAGACAGTTGACTTTGTACTTGCTATAAAAATAGATATAAACATGAAATTCTATCTTCTTGTGGTTGACAAGAACTAACAAAGAATAATGGCATCTTTTATTGAAGCACAGTTGATGTACTATATTATATAAGTTACAGGAAGTGTAGGATATAGTGATTCACAATTTTTAAATTTTTTTATTGTCACTATAAAACATAGACTATATTCCCTGTGTTGTACAATATATCCTTGTAGCTTGTTTTATACCTAATAGTGTGTACCTCTTAATACCATTTATACTTAATAGTGTGCATGAAAGTAAAAGTGAAAGTCGCTCAGTCGTATCCTACTTTTTGGGACCCCATGGGCTATACAGTCCATGGAATTCTCCAGGCCAGAATACTGGAGTGGGTAGCCTTTCCATTCTCCAGGGGAACTTCCCAACCCTGGGATTGAACCCAGATCTCCCACATTGCAGGAGGATTCTTCACCAGCTAAGCCACAAGGAAAGACCAAGAATGCTGGAATGGGTAGCCTATCCCTTCTCAGGGAATCTTCCTGACCCAGGAATCGAACTGGGGTCTCCTGCATTGCAGGTTGATTCTTTACCAACTGAGCTATCAGGGAAGCCCAATAGTGTGCATCCCTCCCCCTATATTACCCTTCCCCTTTTCCTTCTCCCTACAGGAGGGCATTATGTTAATTGAAATGAGTCAGACAGAGTTAGACAAATACTATACGATATCATTTATATATGTTATCTAAAAAAAAACAACAGACTAATAAATATTATAATGTGCTATTTTTGTACAATGCTTATCTATATTTGCCACAAAGTAGATTCCACATTTATGGTCCTACTTTTTCATTTAGGAAGCATCATCTAATATAACTCAGGACTTTGAAACTTCCTTACTCTTATTGTAAAGTGCTAGAATGCAGCTCTAAAATTATACCTAACCTTTTGTGAAGAGATAAGAACTGAAGAATGGACTGGTTTAGAATCAGGCAGAATTGACTTGGGGTCTAAACTTGTGATTTTGGGCAAACAACCTCAGCAATCTTAGCTTCCTCTTCTTTATATGCATAACAGAGGATTACAGATTCTTATATGGTGTTAATATGAAGATTACCTGCGACAACATAAGTAATCTAGCATAATTTCAGTGACCTTGTCTTCCTTTTAAAATCCAGATCACCTAATAAACCAAAACGCACACACACAGATACTATTTTAAAAACATCTTTTAAAAGTGCCTTCTAGAATATCTAATCTTCAACTATCTCAATAGATATTTTAATGCACATACATTTTAGAACTCATATCACATTCATTGCATGCCAGTTAACCATCAGGGAAGAGTTTATTAGATGAAAATAAGTCTGTTGTAAAAGATTTCCTTGCAATTACTTCACTGCCATTATCCTGGCCACACGCTTATGGAGCTTTTCAAATTAATATGCTTTGATTACTGAGTGAGTAATCAAGCAGTGGAATTCTATGAGAAACTCAATTACTAAAGAAAATGATCACTCAAGCATTTGAGAAATTGGGGCTACATCTAATTTTGAATAGTGGATCATTATTGACATTATGGAAGCATTCAGTACAAATACTCGGACATGCTGTACTAGAATAGGGGACCACTTTATACACATATGGTAAACAGAACGAGCTGCTGGCTAACATCTCTGTTAAATGTTGTTCTGCCTAGCTGAAAAAAGAAATAATATCAACCTTGAAATCAGTTCTTTAAAAAAAAAAATAGAGAGCTGATTGCTTGACTGAATAAAAATTGGATTGTTAACTCACATTTAAAATAAATAATTCTAATTTTTCTACTTGAGATAGAGTAATCCTTTATAGCCTAAAAATACTTATCCAATGAACACAAAGGTAGGAATTTCTTTCCACACATTTCCATATTAGAACACTACTTAAAAACTTTCATTACTGCATTTTAATCATTCCACCATCAAAAGGCTCTTTTGACTAAATGATTATGTTTAGATCCATGTGCTGTGATTTAATTCATTTAATAATTTTATTTTTTAATAATTTTAATCATACATTTATTTTCTCCAAATTAGGCATCATCCTTGCTTTTACTAAAATCATTTTTCTAATTCTGATTTGTATCTAAGAGTTCAAGCAAAGACTATTTTAAGAATTTTGTTATAATGTCTTTTAAAAAGCACCTAAACTAGGAAATACAGTGCAGGAAATGGGCTGAGACTGTTATGTTTCTTGTTATTTCTCTGTTCTCTACCAAGGTGAGCAGTAAAGAAAAAATCATTCAATAATGAGTGATAATTCCTAATAAACCCAGCAGTTATCAACTGTGTGGGCTTGGAGAAGTCACGTCAGCCCTCAAAGTGTACTAATTATAGCATGATGAAGATGATGGTGATGATGATGATGAAAATGACAATGTAATGCTAGCCTACCAAAAACATCATCAACACAAAATAAGGCAGTATTTATAAGGTAAAGGTGCTGCAAGAGATTATCATGATTATTCTGAGCATCATTTTTTGGAACATTGATTATTTTCATAGTCATGTACCACACAGAAAATGTATACTGAAAAATTTTCCTTTCCCTAGAAAAACGAATATAGGCACAGATTTTTTAAATGTTAACAAATATTTCAACTGAGCTATGAGGACTTCCCTCATAACTCAGTTGGTGAAGAATCCACCTGCAACACAGGAGACCCTAGCTTTATTCCTCGGCTGGGAAGAACTCCTGGAGAAGGGAAAGGCTATCCCTCCAATACTCTGGCCTAGAGAATTCCATGGACTGTATAGTCCATGGTGTCTCAAAGAGTCAGACATGACTGGACACAAGTGAGTGACTTTAAACATATATATATATATATATATATATATATATATATATATATATTTCAGGAAATTGGTCAGGAGCCAACTGCTACATACTCCACATGTTACTTCTACCTTCAACACAAAAACCTGAAATGATCAAGTACCCATCAATCCATACGTATCTCTAGAATGACGTAAGTCAAAAAGTGTATGACACCCCTTAACAAATTTATGAGTTGTAATTCGTTCCTCTCTCACTAGAAAATAAGTATGCTGCTATAGTTGATTTTGGTAGTTCTCTCATAAGGACAAGGACAACCAGACCTACGATGAACCCAACACTATGAATGGCAGATAATACTGTTAAGTCTGTGGAAAAAATAACCTGCAGTGATCTGAACCTCCTGTTCTATCAAATGATACATTTTCTTTACATATCTTTGTACACATCTCTACACATCCTCAGTTCAGATATCATGTGCTCGGTGATGATGTCTCAGACTAAACCAAGCAGGAGTAGTCCATCAGGCTCTCACTCTTAAAACAGTTTTATCATTTAAATCAATCATAGTGATTAACATCAGTATTGTAACAAAACCTTGAATAGCTTAAGGGCATAGTATTTTTTTTTCAATTTCTTTAATTCATTATAGTACCACAGTCACAGAACAGTGTCTGCCACATAATAGGAATTATACTTTTTTTTTTTTTGGTGAATTAATGAACACCAGAATACAATTTTTTAAAATATCAATAAAAAATTAGGTGAATCCAGCTTATATTTTTCTGAATCCTATGGTTAGAATTTTGGTACTAACTGTACTTCCTTCCTGTAAGAAGGTTAATACATAATTCCTCATAAAAGAACAGCAGCAAATAACATTTATATCAGATTTTCTGAAGTAATATTGGTTATGTGTATGTGAAGGGATAAGGAATACTGCATTCATTTTTACAAAATTTTGGTAGATGACCTTTGACAACTCAAGGATGTGTCCAATATTTAACACTCAGTCATGGCTCAGAAATTATTTTTCTCTCTGGACTTCTGGTATAACATTCATCCAGAAAAGTATGCAAGTAATAATTTCACAGCGTAATGAATAAACACAGACTGGCCACTACCAGAGGCTTCACTGATGGCTCAAACAAACCACTGCTGCTGCTGCTGCTGCTAAGTCACTTCAGTCGTGTCTGACTCTGTGCGACCCCATAGACGGCAGCCTACCAGGCTTCCCTGTCCCTGGGATTCTCCAGGCAAGAACACTGGAGTGGGTTGCCATTTCCTTCTCCAATACATGAAAGTGAAAAGTGAAAGTGAAGTCGCTCAGTCCTGTCTGACTCGTAGCGACCCCACGGACTGCAGCCTACCAGGCTCCTCCGCCCATGAGATTTTTCCAGGCAAGAGTACTGGAGTGGGGTGCCATCACCTACAAAGCAAAATTGTACTAGTACCCTCAAACCCATCTTAGGCCCCAACCTTTAGAATAATGTAGTAATAACATTTGTAGCCCTTAGACCTGTGTAGTTCCAAAATTACTGAAGGTAAATAATGAATAATCTATGCATAGTTATTCCATGTTAAAAATTTTTATTCATTTTAATTTTAAACCTGAAAAACAATCTCATATGAACTACATTTATAACTGGCCACTGATCTATTTGTCTTGCTCATTCCTATAGCTGATGAATTCTCTCTCCGAAAAGCAGAAAAATAAAAAAACAACTTTCCATTTAGAAGGATAAAACTGAAGGAAATGAGAAGCATAACAATAAAAAGAGATTCAATCTTCAGAAATTGGTTAATTGATTGTTTGACAATTATAACAGAAATGCTTTAAATCTGAAACCCATCAGTCCCTGATTCTGTTTTTCTCTTCAACTTAATTAGAATAAAATAAAACATAAATGTATTCTTGTTTAGCTGGAACTTTGGGGAAAAATGCAGGAAGTTGTAGGCAATAATGTACCAGCTGCTTCTTTGTTGCTAAGTTTATCAGAGAGTTAGCAGCAAATGTGTTTTTATAATTTATCATTCCTGAGTATTAAAGTTTTATGACTAGCTGCTTAGGAGAGGCTGTAAGCAAAAGCCACGTTATCAAAACTGAGTTAAAATGCAACACAGAAATAAAGGTGTAAAACAAAATATCATCACTAAGAGCACACATTTCTCTAGGAGATAGCTACTGACAAGCATTTATAAGAAATATTTGCCTACTGTTTTTCAAATAAAATTGTCTGTCCATGATTTCATGAACCTAATTATTTGGCAATAATGACACACTAGATTACAGTTCTGCCTGTATATGTTACTTAAGGTGATAAATAAGAGTCTCTGATAGACTTTTGAAGAGAACAGAACTGAAAGCTCAAACATTTTTAAATGTTAATATAATCCAGAGGCTTTGAACACCAAATTAGAATGCTTTCAGTATCCAAAGAAGTTGCATTTTATGACAAATATTGATGGAAAAAAATGTCCATAAAAATTTCCCGGTCAAAAAACAAAAGTTTACATAATACTATGATTCTTACTGTTAAATCATATTTATCATCTCTCTTTGGAATTAAGATCACTGTTATCTTTATTTGACAAATCCTTCTGAAATATAACGTATATAAAGTCAAAGGTGGGTTCTAAAGTCCTTTGTCTTCAAACATACACAAGTTTTATAATACCCATCAAAAATATGATCATTGGATATAGTAATTTAAATAAGTGTCTCTTTCTCCTGGTCAAATATTTGGTGAATTGTTTAAATGATTAAGTGACTAGGCTCCCTAGCTTTAAAAAAATATATACTTCCATATGCTGTTACAAAAACTCCTTAAAAATCCTTCCATCACTAAAGGAGACAGAATGCCTGAGATTACAATGACTTTTGTATCTGGGGATTTCTGGAGGAATAATGTCTTACTTGACCAAAGACATCCTCAGACCCCACTTCAGAGCCTCTATGGCCATCTGATCTTTGATTTTGACCCCCTCCTAAAGTTGGCTGCAGAATTCCTCAAGACAAAGAAGAATCTGTTCTTCCATCCATTGTTTTAGTTAATGCTTATTAAGAAGCAAACATGTTTAAGATTGGCATTTCCGATCCAAAAGAAGTAGTATGCGTTTGTGTATTTGTGTCTGCGTGCATGTGTATGTGTGTGTGTTTGTGTGTGTGTATGCAATGTTAGGATATGTATGGTTGAGAAGACAGATTTCACAGGTTTTAAAACTCCTAAAGAGAGAAATCAGAGAATTCTAATATCTCTAACTCAAGTAAGTTCCTAGATCAGTTAGTAAAGAATCTGCCTGTAATGCAGGACACCAGGATTCGATCCCTGGGTTGGGACGATCCCTTGGAGAAGGAAGTAACAACCCACTCCAGTATTCTTGCCTGGAAAATTCTGTGGCCAGAGAAGTCTGGCAGGCTACAGTTCATGGAGTCACAAGAGTCGGACACGACTTAGCACCTAAACCACCAAGTCCCATGCTAAATAAAACAACTATTGATTTTGGCATTAATAGCTTTGGTACTTTTTAGTAGAAAGGTAGAGATTAAGAAATTTGCCCAAGGATACAGTTTCTCATTTATGAACAGTAATACCACCTGATTCATAGAGTTGGGGAGAAAAATTAACTGAGTTTTACATAGATACATGTAAAGTATAGTGCCAGCTAAACTGGTAAGCACTCACTAAATAACCATCACTATTATTGTTATTACCATGTTGGGCACTATTCTAAGTACTTTAATTACTTAATTTGATCTTCACAATAGCCACATGTGATAGATAATAGCATCCTCCTTTTAAAGATGAGTACATTATGAATTTAAAAACAAGTAACTTGTCCAGTGACACACAACTAATATGTATTGAGAATGGAATCTGAACTAAGAGAATTCAAGGTTCATGCACTTAAAAACTAAGTTATGGACTCAGAAACTAAAGAGACTCTTGGAGAACAACTTGGAGCCTGGGCGTAACAAGAAAATAACTCAGACCCAGTATTCAAAGAAGCTCCAGATTCACACATTTTGCTTGACCTTCTGGACATGAACTCCCTGGGAGTCCAAAACTGGATCAAAGACACATCATCAGTTCTACAGAGGCAGAAAAAAAAAAGATAAACTTAAGTGGCTTTGGGGGTAGGAAGAGGGATAGCCTGCCTGTGGACACAAGGGACCTATTTCAGGAATGTATCCTAAAATTTCCCTTTAAGGCTTTTTTTTACGCAGGGATAGGGAGAATGTTCTTAAAATTAGGCTAACTTTAAATGATGTTAATTTGAACCAACTCAGTAAATCTACTAAAAATCATTGTACAATACACTTAAAATGGTGGATTTTATGGTATATATTATGTTAGACAAAAAGTTTGTTTGGGTTTTTCCACACACTCTTACAGTAAAACTTGAATGAACTTTTTGGCCAACCCAAAACATAATACCTAAAGAAAGCTATTATCAAAAATTAAATGAATAAACAAACCAATAAAAACATATATATTATGTTTCCATTCTAATCAATCCTGAATCTCCAAGTTGGCCCTAATGAATTGATATTTGTTAATTAAATCTATAATCATTTTTCACTGCTGTGTAACAAATAACCCTAAAACCTACTGGCTTAAACAACTTTCTTTGGTTTTATTAATTTCACAATTCTGTAAGTGAGAAATTTGAGCAGGGCTCAACTGGACAACCCCCTTTGCTTCTCTAGTCATTGAAAAAACTCAATGGTAACTTTTCTGGCAGATGGGAAGGTCTGGTGGTTCAAAGGTGGTTTCAAACACATGGCTGGAACCTGGGATTGGATGAGTCAAAAAATAAGGCCCCCCAGTCAGAGCCTTTCCATGCAGCTTAGCATTGTCACAAGATAATGGCCTCAGACCAGTCAAACTTCTAAAATGGTGGCTCAAAGCTCTTAGTGAATATGGTGGAAGCTGCATCAGTTATATGACCCAGACTTGGAAGTCTATTATTACTTGTATTAAGTATATTAGGCAAAGCCCTCTTAGATTCAAAAGGAGGAAATTAGACTTCACTTTTTGCTGGCAAATAATGTCACATTGTAGAGTAACATATGAGACTGGGGATACTGTTGTGGTCATCACTTAAAAATATAATCCATTGGCATAATAGTTTACAATAATAATCACTATTATAACTGAAGTTTCACAAGAGTTTATTAATTCTTCAAAACTTCATATGTCTGAAACTTTGAGGATATCACATAACATGATAGGTAAAATCAAAAAAAATTGGAGGTTTCATGGAGATAATTTCAAATACCTTAAGGGATGCTCTGGTAGCTCAGATGGTAAAGAATCTGCCTCAATGCAGGAGATCTGGGTTTGATCCCTGGGTCAGGAAGATCCCCTGGAGAAGGGAATGGCAACCCACTCCAGTATTCTTGCCTGGAGAATCCCATGGACAGAGAAGCCTGGAGGGCTACAGTCCATGGGGCTGCAAAGAGTTGGACAAGGCTGATGCAACTTAGCAAGAAATTCACGCAAGAAACTTGCTTCCTGGAAAAATCTTATATTTCAGGCATGGTTTTACACTTAATGTCCCTTCTGCGTCCTTTTACAAAACATTTCATTTACATGAAAAATTAGTTTAATTTCTTTTTAGTTTGAGATTCTAGTATAGCCACTGAATATAACTGCAGAATTGTCTCCTTATAAAACATTTAATACTGATTATGGTCGTTTTTGTTCATACATTTCCTAGACTGAATATGACATTTGATGACTTTTGCCCAAAATAACCAATTTTTAAGTTACAGTCACAAATGCATTGCCTTTATCCTATTTTAGTAAACATTGTAGAGCAAGACATAAACATACTAAAAACTGGTTTAATTTTAAACACCTTCTGAAGTTCCAACCCAGAAACTTTTCAAAAATGTGTGGTAGGTGAAGGAAATGAAGAGAAAAGGAGGAAAAAAATAAACTAAAATCACATAACTAAATATGGGACAGAAAAGGTGGTTTTAATCACTGGTTTGGCCCCTAATGGGCTTCCCTGTAGCTCAGCTGGTAAAGAAACTGCCTGCAATGGAGGAGAACTGGGTTTGATCCCTGGGTTGGGAAGATTGCCTAGAGAAGAGAAAGTTTACCCATTCCAGTATTCTTACATGGAGAATTCCATGGACTCTATAGTCCATGGAGTCACAAAGAGTCAGACATGACTAAGCGACTTTCACACTTTCACTTTGGCCCCTAACAATCATTGTGTGACCTTCCCCAGGTCACTTAAGACTTGGGTTCAGTCTTCATATGCCAAGTGAGAGGCTGGACTGAATTTATGTTTTGTTGTTGTTTGTGGTGGTGATGGTGGTGGTGATAGAGATGTGACTTAAGTAATGATAACAATTCCAAAAAATACGTTAAAACTAAACATTCATGACTGGAGATATTCTGGTTGAAAATGGGTGGGGTCATTTGGAGATCCACCCACTCAACACCCCACCCCCAACCCCTAGTTCCTTTGCCCTTCATCCCATACCAACTACATTAAAAAAAATAATAATAATTATCATGGAATCCTAACTCTAAAACCTAAAATTTGAAAGCCACTAGATTAGATGGTCTCTATAGGGTCCTCTTTGAAGAACAGATATTCTTAGGAACTAGAAAAGTACCTACTAGGTAAATTGTTGTGTAACAAATGTGATTACCCTAATGGGTAGTACCATGGATACACATGTATATTCATAAATATACCCTTAAGAATAAATGAGTCTATGCATTTGATTTTCCATGTGAATATGTAATTTTATATGTATATTAAAAACAACTACTATCAACTGAGAGACTCCCTAATGAACTATTAAAGTTACCTACCACCTCACAGTTGTCTTAGACATAATTACTAGCTTCCTTCTTTTCACATAAGGATAAGCTTGGGAAGGTTTAGCAACTTGAATGGGATAAACAGCTAGAAAGAGGTAGACACAATATCTGAATTCAGAATGAGCTTAAGCCAAACTATTTGTTTTCATTTTTTCTCCGTAATACTCAAGTACCTCCCATTATATCAGTAGGTTTCCCATCTCTGTGAAAGGTTGCTCTAAGGAGCAAGTGGTTTGGGGCTTTCTTCTGAAGATTGGGTTGAGGCTTATTTCTTGATGTTTAGCTGGAAATGATGTCAAACTGAGAATCATGTGCCTCATATTCCAATGAAATGATGCAGTGGAGAGTGTCTGGAGAAAGGATGGTAGAAATGCAGTTAGGTCTAAGGCTTCCATCTTGCCCCTCTCTCTCTTCCTTTTTTTCCTCCTGATTTGATGAAAACTCCTATAATTAGAAAATATTCACGAAGGAAATAATGTACATACTTATACCTAATCAGTTAAAGTGTCTTTGGTCATGAGCTATTTATAGCCACAACTTATGGTAGACATATACACAGAAATGTGTGTGGAGGTGTGTGTATTCTTCTCTACCCAGTAGAGAGAGGGTAAGAATCTTTGTACTCTTAGTATTTCAGCATCTAATATGTGTATCTTCTTCTTGATAATCTAGACTTCCCATGTCTTTAACTTAAGAGACTATTTAAAGCTGGAAATGACCTAATATATCACCTGGTTCAACTTTTCATTGATTCAATCACATTCACACAACTGGTTCATATGTGGGCCTCACCTAGAATTTCTCAGTGCTGACATTTTCCAGTTAAGGAAATTTTACAAACCAAGAATGTACACATACAAATATGAACATGCTATAGTAGAAACTTTTAAAGTACAATAGAAACTTAAAGAAAAGCTATTCCTACTCTTTTATCTTTTAGATTACAAAAGTGGCACCCAGAGAGATGGTAAAAATATATCATCTTGTAAATAACAGATTGCAGTCTAGAGCTTCCTTCCATTGTATACTGTGGTTAATTTAGAGATAATTTTATTAATCAAATTTATTAATTTGATTTACTAAATCAAATTAATGTGTATGACTGGTGAGCACTTAACCCTCCTGAGAAATACGGATTTTAAATACAACTTTCCTTTTATTATTTATAAAGTTGTTGAGGACAGGAACTCATGTTTCATGTGTTTTTGATTTCTTTTACATTTTCCAAAGTATATGTTTTTCCCATAATACTGAAATACTTCTTATTATATAAGTAGGTTTTCCATGTCTGTAAGTGGGAAGTCATGTTAAAGAAGGACTTATTTGACTAATAACAATCTTAAAAGTAATGATGGAAATCAATGCAATATTTAAGCACAAGTGATTCTATACTCTGTTAAAGAACGGTTCCAGAAATCCCACCCAATCATGCATCCTGTTGCCTCAGGTCACCTGTATATAAATTAGTTTTAAACTACCTGTGGCATTGTCAAGACAAATTAACTAGTAAATGTAAGCATAATCTGTCTCTCTAGAAGAGACTATTTAAATTGTTCTGAAAATACGCCTCTGTAAGACTGAAGGCAAAAATCATGCCACCACTCTGCCTTTCCTTTTTCAAAACCAAATAAAGCTTATTCTAAATTTATCTTATCTGTCCTATTTTTAAGTCTATAATTAGTTAATATCATTATGTCTTCATTATTATTTTACTATTCTTAGATAGACCCTTTCTTAGATTTCTGGCATCATTTCTATGATCCACACAGAAAAAAGATGAAAATAGTTCAGTTTTTCTCTGGGTCAGAATCCAAATGGTCTTTTCAGTTTCAAAGACTGGGAGGGGGGGGGGTGGATCTTTTTTATCTACACTTTGGGGAATAATTTAAAGGTAAAAAAAATGGGTGAATAAAACATAATGTGTATTTGGGTTTCTTTGTGGTAAGGTCCAAAGGAAATGTGAATTCTCCCTGTCAGAAATCACTGGAGGTGTGGAAACCACTAAAAGGTAAGGGATGACTTGTTTTCTCCTTCTCAGGGATTCTACAACTAAACAAGAGGAGAACAAAATTCTAGAAAGAAATGGATATAGAACAGGATATTGATCAGCATGAGATCATGACTCTAGTTTCCTTAAATAAAGAAATTCTAACAATCTCCAGGGATGATTCCTGTTAGGCGGTTAAAATACAAACTGCACATGTGCATACATACACATACAGTTAAATTTAGTATATCATAGTAAAGTATACACAGAGTCAACTCATTCATTCAACAAATAATTCAGTGCCTGGCATATATCAGGGTTTCTCAGGTGGTGCTAATGCCTGCCAATACAGGAGCCTCAGGAGAGGCAGATTCAATCCCAGGGTCTGAAAGATCCCCTGGAGTGGAAAATGGCAACCTGCTCCAGTTTCTTGCCTGAAAAAATCCTACAGACAGAGGAACCTGGTGGGCTAGAGTCCATGAGGTCACAACTGAGTGACTGAGCACACACACACAACATTGACCAGGCTACGTGCTCTGTCGCTCAGTTGTGCCTGACTCTTTGCAGCCCCACACACTGCAGTCCTCCAGGCTCCTTTATGGATGGAATTTTCCAGGCAAGCATACTGCAGAAGATGACATTGCCTACTCCAGGGGATCTTCCCGACTCGGGTTGAACCCATTTCTCCTGTGTCTCCTGAGGCGGGTTGGCACTGGTAGGCAGATGCTTTACCACTAGTGCCATCTGGGAAGCCCCATACCAGGCTATACCCAGGAAAAACTCCAATTAAAATGTGTTCTAATTGATAGATTTTAGAGTACCAGTAAATGATCCTATTCATTTCTTATTCAATCAGAAATTCCTGAATCTGGTTAGTCATAATGTTCCAAAATTTGTCCACACAATAACACAGTCTGAGTAACTTTGAAAAACATATTGCTTCTGAGACCCACCCATGAAAGTGAAAGTGAAAGTGTCAGTCGCTCAGTCTTGTCCGACTCTTGGTGACTCCATGGACTGAAGCCTGCCAGGCTCCTCTGTCCAAGTGCTTCTACAGGCAAGAATACTGGAATGGATTGTCATTCCCTTCTCCAAGGGATCTTCCTGACCCAGGGACTGAGTCCAGGTCTCCTGCATTGCAGGCAGATTCTTTACTGCCTGAGCAACCAGGGAGACCCACCCATACATCTACTGAACTAGAATTCCAGTTTTATGGGATTGGGAATCAGTAGCTGCTTTTGCTGCTGTTGCTTTTAACCCCTTTAGTCATAATAATGCAGTTTGTTTGTGGACCAGATTTTTGGAACCATTGATCATTATTCCTAACAAAAAACCACCCTGATTAATTCAGTTAAGGAACATATTATATAAACACATTACATTTACTACTCCAATGGAACTATTCCTATTCAGATAGTGGCACTGCCATGTCTATTAAAATTACAAGCATATTAGATTGGAAGCTTATTTCAGAGGAGATGCTTCCTTTTTATTTTTTTAATTATTTGTATATTTATTGAATTATAATTGACTTACCATATCAAATTATTTTCAGATATACAACATATTAATCCAACATTTCCATATACTGTGAAATGACCACTACAATAAGTCTAGTTACCATCTGTCACCATATACAGTTATAAAGGTACAGTATTATTTACTGTGTTCCTATAATGTATATTACATTCCCATGACTTATTTTATAACTAGAAGTTTGTACTTCTTAATTTCCTTCCCCTATTTTGCTCATCCCCTACTCTCCTTCCCTCTGGTAAGCACTGGTTTATTCTCCTTTTAAATAGCTTTTATATACTTTTAAATACTATTATATACTTTTAAATACTATTATAATCACTTAAAATGATACCCTCTTCCATCCATAAGGTTTTTAAAATTCATTAATTTATTTTAATTGGAGGCTAATTACTTTACAATAATGTAGTTGTTTTTGTCATACATTGACATGAATCAGCCATGGGTGTACACATCTATAAGCTTTAAAAACTTCAAAATATGGATAGCTACAGAACTGTATGAAGATTCATGGTGATTTAACTTTTCCAAATTCTCTCAATAAATTGATGACAGAGTTAGCTAGATTCCAATACTATTTATTATTTACCATTCATAATTCTCTCTTTCTCTTACTCATATTTTGCTCTACCTACTGAATGACTACTTCAATACCCAAGTTACTTACCAGAAATTTTTCTTCATACCCCTACAATGTAATCCCCAGAGCAGAAGACATATTTGAAATTTCTTTCACTGACATAATCTCAGAGCAAGGACAGAGCCTCACACAAAGTAGTTGCTCAATAACTGTTGAATAAGTTAATAAATAAATGAATGAATAAATAAATTTTATATTTCTATTCCTGTAGCACCAAAGTATTATTAGTTAAAATGAACTTGACAGTCATTTAACAATGGCCAGTAGTAAATACATGTATTTTAGTACTTGTCATTTTGCATTATAATCCTTTGATTCTATGATTGACATAAGCTATGCCTCATATAAGTCTCAGTCTCACTCAAAACATGTCATATAGTAAACATTCAATGACTGTTACTTGAATGAATGGGTAAACAGAACAAGTTACTTCTCAAGATTCATATTTAATTTATTACAAATATGATATCAAAACATTTACATTATTTAGGCATGATTTAGACTCAGGAATTTAAGTGCCCATTTCAGTTCATGGCAACATTCTCCTTTGGCTGAGAAAACATAAATGCCAAGGAGGTAACATAAATAAATCTGGGGAACATCATTCATTTCAGTGCTCATATTTCATAATCAAGCAACAGTTCCTAAATAGATTACTTTATCAAGGTTTATATTTGGATAAACATTTTATGCAATACTGTCTTAAAGAATATTCTGTTTTAATTTAAATTATTGCTTACCAGTTTTACCATTACATGTCTGAATCCTGAAAGAGAATCACTCAGTAAGACATGACATATAAATACTGCCTGAAGTGACAGCTTTGCCTCTGTATCCTTTTTAAAGTGTCAATTACTATCAATGCTGTAGGAGGTTATGACTAAATTGTAAAAGTTCTAAAATTGGATAAAGAGGAAGTATGTACTTGAAGGGCTTTAAAATAAGACATGGGATAATTTAAACCTCAAAATATGATTATTTTCATAATATAAAATTGATATATTTTTATAAATACAGTTGACCCCTGAACAACACGGGTTTGAAATGAATGGACCATTTATACACAGATTTCTTTTTAATAGTAAATGCTACAGTACTGCACCATCTACAGTGGGTTGAATCTGTAAATGTGGAACCCGGGATACAAAGGAAGTGTGAATAAGGAGGGCCAACTGTAAACTATACTCTGATTTTGACGCTGGTACCCCATCCCCCTCATTGTTCAAGAGTCAATGTAGTATATTTTGGAACTGATGACAAGTACTAATTTCACCTATGCAAATAGTTTGTGGGTTAAGCACAAATAGAGACATAAGTACATCAGTGAAACATACTTTCCTAATCCATAATAGTCATCTTGATATGTTATGGATTTGAAGTTTTCTAATTCATCAGTGTAAAAATAATTTATAACAACACAAAGAAAAAGTAAAATTGTTACAAATCAACAAAAACATCCATATTCAAAGATGCCTATTGTTTGGATTTATTAGTAATCTTTAGGTACCATGGGCTTCCCTTGTGGCTCAGCTGGTAAAGAATCTGCCTACATTGCCAGAGACCTGGGTTCGATCCATGGGTTGGGAAGATCCCCTGGAAAATGGAAAGGCTACCCACTCCAGTATTCTGGCCTAGAGAACTGCAACATGAAGAATGGTAATAACATGAGATCCAATGGTGATAAGAAAAGCAAATGTTTTGAAAACTCCCAGACTGAGCAAAATTAAACATATATATATATTTCTATTTTGCAAGTTCATCTATTTCATTTTTCTAGAGAGAATGAATGTACAGATAGCAAGAGGGGTAGATAGGTGGGAAGGATTGTGAGACTGGCATTGGCATATATACACTACTATATATAAAACAGATAACTAATGAGAACTGAGTACATAGCACAGGGAACTCCACTCAATGCTGTGTGGCGTCCTAAATGTAAAGGAAATCCAAAGAGGGGAATGCATGCATATGTATAGTTGATACACTTTGCTGTACAGCAGAAACTAACACTTCATTTTAAAGCAACTATACAATGAGAAAAAATGGGGAAAAAATGAATCTCTTTACTCAAGTCTGAGAGAAGGCAATGGCAACCCACTCCATTACTCTTGCCTGGAAAATCCCATGGACGGAGAATCCCATGGACAGAGGAGCCTGGTAGGTTGCAGTCCATGGGTCGCTAAGAGTCGGGTACAACTGAGCGACTTCACTTTCACTTTTCACTTTCATGCATTGGAGAAGGAAATGGCAACCCACTCCAGTTTCTTGCCTGGAGAATCCCAGGGACAGAGGAGTCTAGTGGGCTGCCGTCTATGGGGTCGCACAGAGTCGGACACAACTGAAGCGACTTAGCAGCAGCACTCAAGTCTATTCATAGCTTTTAACATGCAATACCTAACATACAAAAAATTCTAACTTATTCCATAAACATTTATCCCATGAACAGTGAGTAACATATGCAGTGTTTTTCAAACACAATACTTGGAAAAGTCCCTTCATAAGCAGGTATCTCAGAAGCTGGTGAAAGCAAAGAGAGGCACTTATGTTGCACAGTATACTCTTCAGGAAATGCTGTTCTAACATAATTTTGAAAAAAAAATAGGTGTAGAGGAAACCCATGTTTTTTGATGTTTTGTTTAGTGTTCAGTGTGATTTTGGCATATCTGTGACCTCTTTTCCAACAGTTTTCCTTTAATTGAGAACTTGACTAGATTTCTAAGTTACAGTATTTATGTAATCTTTCTGCCTTCTTTTCATTAAGATATGAAGTGTCTATTAAAGATGGAAGATGATACACCATTTCCCTTCAGAGTTAAGGGAATCTATCTCCCTGATTTTTTATTTCACCTTTTCTTCTGTGCGTTTTGTATTTTTCTTCCAGAACAAAATTCTGCCAATGATCTCTTGAGAACTCATAGATACAAAATGTGCTTCTAACCAATATTGGTTTTTAGACACTTGATATCAATGACTGTTTACTATCTTAAAAAGTCATTTATGACAGAGACATGTATTTCTTTTTTACTTTGATAGGCCAAAATCACAGACAAAATTTCAGGCTACTGTGAGAGCACTATGTTGCTCTGAACTACCTTACCTGCCAGTGAGATGTTTTTGATGTTGTTAGAGATGTCCTTGCCAGTATTCTGAATCATTGCAAGACTGTAATCAAACTCTATTATTTGAATAATAACATTTTAGTAAGCTTATTGTAACTCTCCATGTTCCACTGAGATTAGGCTTGACAAGTATAAGCAAAATTTTCTTCAGGTCAGACATTTCTGCTTGGAAAAGTCAAAGTGAATGTTGCACAATCCTGTCCAGTCTTCATGATTCCATGGACTGTAGCCGACTCTTTGTAGCCTGCCAGGCTCCTCTGTCCATGGGATTCTCCTGGCAAGAATACTGGAATGCTTTGCCATTCCCTTCTCCAGGGTATCTTCCCAACCCAGGGATCGAACCCGGATCTCCTGAATTGCCTGCAGATTCTTTACCAACTGAGCTACTAGGGAAGCCCCATTTCTTCCAGTCAGACATTTCTGCTTGGAGAGCAGTGCTTCTCAAATTTTAAGACACCTATAAGTGAATTGAGGATCTTATTAAAATATAGATTCTGATTAAGTTGGTTGAGGTGGGTTTGTTATTTTGTATTTCTGATAAGTGTAAACTGCTGGCTATGGACCACTTTTTGAGTAGGAAGTTTAAAGCCATAAAGTGTCACTGTTGACTGGGAAACAAATTCCTCCAGTTTCTGTGAAATGTACTGCCTAACATATGACGTGTAATAACTGAAACATTGTGAGACTATTCATTATCTTTTCCCCAAATACATTTATATAAAGATTTCTATTTTAAGAGTCAGGTCTGGTCCAGTGCTCTTAGAAGAACTACAAATAGCTTGGGTTACTCACTTTTCCAGCTGGATTGCCACCTTCCCCCAAGGCACTCTTACTTTTATATCATTTACAAAGGAAAATTCTTATACACTAGGATATGGCAAACTAGTAAACGCTGCTCTTGATCTGTTATAACATTTCTATGATACTCAGGACATGATGACCCATTTTATAAAATATAATGCAAATGTTGTTTAAAGCACCCAGGAGTGAAGAGGACAGCTTTCAGATTCTTCTAAGTGTGTTGTGTATTTTATATTCAACCAATCCAACTTTGCAGAGTTGTAGATGGCACCCTGGTGGCTCAGTTGGTAAAGAACCTTCCTGTCAATGCAGGAAACATGAGACCAGAGTTCGATCTCCGGGTCGGATAGATCCCCTGGAGAAGGAAATGGCAAGCCTTTCCAGTATTCTTGCCTGGAAAATTCTATGGTTAGAGGAGCTTGGCGGGCTACAGACCGTGGGTTTGCCAGAGTTAGACAGGACTTAGAGACTAAGCCACCAGCACTAGGAGTCACCAGGAAGGTGATTTAAAAACGCACATTTCAGACAGGGAAGCCTGGGGTGCTGCAGTCCATGGCATCACAAAGAGTTGGAAAAGACTGAGCGATTGAATTTAAATAATCTGATGCCTACCCCAGGAGAATCTCATTCTAAAGGTCTGGAGCGAGGCCTAAGAATCCACATTTTAGGTATCTACCTTTTGCATTTTGGGATTTGGTGATGGACAGGGAAGCCTGGCATGCTGTAGTCCATGGGGTCACAAAGACATGACTCAGCAACTGAACTGAACTGAACTTTCATTTCCAGTGTAACTGAAAAGTTTGAGGAATACTGTCCTAGGAGGAACCTTGACCAAAGTTCCAACATCAAGACCTGATATTGTTCATTACCGAAACTTTTACCCTATACCTAAGACGGTGTTTTCAAATATACTTTCGATCAACAAAATTGTTCCCTTTGTTTGTCACAGTTTTGATGATCTACTTGGTTCACCACTCCTTTTTGGACCTAAGGACCTCAACTCCTATGTCTTCTCTAGGGACCATAGTTTATCTTCCAAATCACACACTTTCAAAAGAAATAGGGAGAACAACTGATAATTATGCTGGGATAATTGGCATAAACTGGAATCATCCAGAGCAGGTTTTACATCACATTGATCTTGAAACCCAAAATGGGGAACTTTTTAACCACACTTCACACTGATGGCAGATCATTACCTACCTCTGAATTCTCCATCCAGTACTATTCTCTGATGGGAAACTCCTTTGACTTCCTGATAGATCTCCAGCAGGCACTACTTGCCTTTAAAGCTTTCACTGTCACACCCTTCAGATGTGATACTTTCATAGTGTCTAGGAACGAGTCTGTCTCCTTAGACATAACCCCACTGTGACAGCAAGTTTATTCCCAAATCTTCATATTGGCTGCAGTTAAGTGGGACATGAAGGATTATATTTACATACAATATGTTTTAAATCAAGGTGGTTATTTTATCATCCATACTTGAAAGACTGACATCTTTAATGCCTTCTTATGATGAAAAATCATAAATATTACAATATTCTACCAAATCTTTAAATATTTTGCCATTTTTCTCTCAAAGTTACCAAATGTGAAATACCTGATGTAATTCAGAGGAAGGAGAGAAGAAATAGGATACCTAATACTTTTCTACCATAGAATTTTCCAGGCAAGAATACTGGAATGGGTTGCCATTTCCTTCTCCAGGGGATCTACCCAACCTGGAGATTGAACTCCGGTCTCTTGTGTCACCTGCATTGACAGGAGGCTTCTTTACCTACTGAGCCACCAGGGTGCCATCTACAATTCTGCGAAGTTGCACTGGTTGAATATAAAATACACAACACACTGACAACTCTTTGACAAGTATAAACTCAAGCAACTGGTCTTTTGTTCAGATACTGTATCAACACTGACTCATGTCCCTCTCCTATAAGAATTGATTTATCAAGTCAATCATAAAAGGACATTCAGAAAAATAATTATTTTCAATTTTAAAGGGATCAAAGTACATTTAAACGAATGTTTTGTTCATACAGAGAAACTGAGGACAACTCATACAATATAATATGTGATTAATGACATAAAGCATTAAGGAAAACAGACATACATTCTAAAGCTGACTTCTTCTTCCTGCCTATTATATTGAGATGGAACTCTGGAAGATAATTCAGATGGAAATATCATCTTCAAGAAATGCTTCTAGTGCATTAGGTTAAAAGAAAGCAGTAAACTAAGGTGAAAGTTTTAAAATGTACTATAGTATTAGTAAATCATATACCCCAGGCTAACCTTACAGGTATGTGTTGTTTTTATAAATTGACTAGAACTGGTTTAACCTTAGGGTCAGGTTCAAGTGGTGTACTCCAGCAGTCAGATTACAACTTGATGCAAATTTTATCTCATTAAAAAAGTCACACACTGCTCCACTTCATTTGCAAAATAATTGTGTACCTGGCAAGGTCAGATGATTTTCCTTCTATTGCGTTCACTGAAGGAATTCGGGTTTTTTTTAATGCAGCTAAACTGTAGGAAAGATTTTCTAATTTATTTTAATTTGAGGAAATTGCAAACTTCCAAAAAACTCAGAGGTTTTGTGCTTATACTTTTCCTGTTTGTTTAAAATAAGAAATCATACTAAAATCTGCTTATTTTAGATTTTGAGAAGCGATATACTGTACTATAATTCTAATCTAAAAAGTCTCATTCTGTAATTCCCAGAGAAAAAGAGAAAATTGTTAATGCCAAATTAGCTATAATGAGTTTTTTTAAAAGTTTAAATGGTGCTTAACTATACAAAATATGGTAAATGAAGTCCTAAAAGAAATGAGACAAGATGCTTTTAGATCATCAAGATGCATCAATACTTTTCTATTTCTCACTCAAATTTGTATTCTAATATCTTCTGACCTCAAGATATTTTCAGTCATTTATTTCTTCTATAGTAAAATCCAATTATAGTAATATGTATATATATTTGGTCTCTTAGATGCTACTAGAATTTTTCTATGTGAACACTTATTTTATATATTCTATCACAGTTAAGATTCTTAGATAATTGCAGTTGATTTAACTTAGGATTTATCAAGATCTTAAAAATGTAGAGAAATCTCTTTGCTTCATTTAGGGGCAAATCAGTCCCCTCACTATTATGTTTTCAAATGTGTTACTTAACACAGTATTTAATTTCATTTTGAATCTTTAAAAGTTGTTTTTCCCATGAACAACAAACTGTTGATGAGAAATATGAAGCAGAAACATTAGGGGTCTTTATTTTAAATAAAGTAAAAGCTGATATTTCCTAAGAATCTTTGAAATGAGAATGTAAAAATATTTAATATTATATAAAAATAGAAAATTACTATAGCAGGTATTTCTTTGTTGTCCTAGGGGACTATACTAAGCAATGGTTCAAAAACTTTTTTGGCACAAGGGACCGGCTTCCTGGAAGAAATTTTACTAAGGACTGGGGAGAAGAGGGAGGGATGGTTTCGGGATGATTCAACTGCAGTACGTACGGTTCTGGCTCCTACGAGAATCTAATGCCACCACTGATCTGATAGGAGGTGGACCTCAGACTGTAATGTGAGCAATGGGGAGCAGCTATAAATACAGATGAAGTTTTGTTCTCCCTTGCCCACCTCTCTCTCACCTTCTACTGTGCTGCCAGGTTCCTTACAGGCCACAGATCAGTACTGGTCTCTGGCCAGGGGTTTGGGGACCCTGATACTAAGTATTGTTTTAGAAGTGAAACTGCCTTTAATCAAGGCTCTTTTAGCCATCTAAAGTTGTTAGAAGCCAACAATTTTGACCCAGGGATGGAACCTACATCTCCTGCTGCTCCTGCATTGGCAGATGGATTCTTTACAACTGAGCTACCTAGGAAGCCCAGTTATTGGTTGTACTTCATACCACATAGATACACACTATCTTGATTTGATTAAATGACAAAGAAACTTTTTTGACCTCACTTGAGTCAGGCTCCTCAGAGTCCCCTTCTTTGGCAGTGGGGGTTGCAGGGTCAATCTGTCCTTGGCCAGCTTAGTAAAGTTTCATCAAGAATCCTATTGATTCAATTTGGCAAATATTCCCTCACTCTCAGTATATGATACCCTGGATATCTGATCAAATTCTTCAACTCCCACTTCAAAATCTTAACACTCTGGACTTCTTCAGCAAGAAACCTATTTAGTATTTCTAGTGAGAATTCCCCCAGCCCTGATGCTTTCTCTTAGTAATTTTCCATTCACTGACCCCCAACTCTATTCTTTGTTTATAAATCTCCATTTGTCCTTGTTGTATTCAAAGTGAGACTGGTCTCTATCCCCTGCTGCAAAGCCCCCACTGCAGTAGTACTTCCCTCTGGAATAAAGTATTCTTTACTGTCTTTAACAAGTGTTATGAAGTATATTTTTTTTAATACCAGGCAGACCCAATATACAGCCTATAAAATTAGCAAAAATAAACCATTTAGTTAGTCTTCAGTTACCTTAAATTATACTGCAGTAGAGCATGAATAAATACAGAAATCAAACTTGTCAAAGGCTATCCTCATTCTCAATAATTTGGTCTATGACTTGACCTTGAGTTTCAAAGAACCAGCAGGGAAGTAGCTGGCAAGGAAACCTGTAGGAAATGGATAATCTAGAAAGTGCTATGAATCTTCTATGAAAAGCAATTGTGGAATTACGGTATGATAATCAAGACTTTACATTTTAGAGATAATACACTGAATACACAGAAAACTAAAGAAGCTTGACTGAACAGTCCTGAGACAGTTAATCAGTAAAACCAGAGTATTCTTTTGCCTAGAGGGACTGTTATGTAGATACAGGCAGACTATGAAGAGACTGTGCAATCAGGAATGGGCAGATTAATATCTGACAAGGTAAATGACTTCTGCTCTGTCAGAGAATATGCAGAGTTTAAGCTGAAATTCTTTCCTTCTTGTCAAATTTGAGAGTGATGCCTAAAATGCATTCCTATCCCACACAGCACTAACATGTGTGTGTGTGTACGCACACGCACATGTGTGCATGTGGGTGCATGCTAGTCACTCAGTAATGTTTGACTCTTTACAACCTCAAGGACTGTAGCTCGCCAGGCTCCTCTGTCCATGGAATTCTCTAGGCAAGAATACTGGAGTGCATTGCCATTCCCTTCTCCAGGGGATCTTCCCACCCCACGGATTGAACCCAGGTCTCCCACATTGAAGGGAGATTCTTTGCTGTCTGAATCACAACTACAAAAACTCAGAA
Organism: Bos taurus; assembly: GCF_002263795.3. Classification (NCBI taxonomy): domain Eukaryota; kingdom Metazoa; phylum Chordata; class Mammalia; order Artiodactyla; family Bovidae; genus Bos; species Bos taurus. The sequence continues at coordinate 100,281,596 of NC_037329.1, forward strand.
CCTGTGCACAAAAAAGTCCACTCCTTGGGTAACTTGGCAGCAGCTGCAGGCATGTTCTAGAAGGTACATTAAAGTAGAACAGATATATTTATGATTCAGCATTGGTATGTATTTGCTTAAAATTAAAGCCAGGATAACCAGAGCTACCAAAAAGCCAGATAACCATAATCAAATAAAATTATGATACAAACTTTGAAATATTAATTTTGGAAAATTAGAAAGAGATTCATAATTTTCTGAAATTGATAGACTAAAACTGAAAGAAAAAGAAAAGGTTCTACATTAAAGTAGTATAGAAAGGATATGACTAAAAAGTGGCTCCACAGATGTAGCACTTGCTCAGTGTGGAAAGATGACCTGCAAAAATCAGTACAGATATATTTTCATGTAAAACTGAGATAATAGGAATACCTGTTTTGTTGGGTTACTTTGCAGGTCTAAAATTGTTAAGGAAGAGAGGGAAGGAAGGCTGATTGTGTGGAAGTCTTAGACTGCTATGTTCAGTTCAGATCAGTTCAGTCGCTCAGTCGTGTCCGACTCTTTATGACACCATGAATCACAGCACTCCAGGCCTCCCTGTCAGTCACCAACTCCTGCAGTTTACCCAAACTCACGTCCATCGAGTCAGTGATGCCATCCAGCCATCTCATCCTCTGTCGTCCCCTTCTCCTCCTGCCCCCAATCCCTCCCAGCATCAGGGTCTTTTCCATAAAGTCAGCTCTTCGCATAAGGTGGCCAAAGTACTGGAGCTTCAGCTTCAGCTTCAGCATCAGTCCTTCCAATGAACACCCAGGACTGATCTCCTTTAGGATGGACTGGTTGGATCTCCTTGCAGTCCCAGGGACTCTCAAGAGTCTTCTCCAACACCACAGTTCAAAAGCATCAATTCTTCCGTGCTCAACTTTCTTCACAGTCCAACTCTCACATCCATACATGACCACTGGAAAAACCTAGCTTTGACTAGACAGACCTTTGTTGGCAAAGTAATGTCTCTGCTTTTGAATATGCTGTCCAGGTTGGTCATAACTTTCCTTCCAAGGAGTAAGCATCTTTCAATTTCATGGCTACAATCACCATCTGCAGTGATTTTGGAGCCCCAAAAAATAAAGTCAGCCACTGTTTCCACCGTTTCCCCATCTATTTCCCATGAAGTGATGGGACCAGATGCTATGATCTTCATTTTCTGAATGTTGAGCTTTAAGCCAACTTTTTCACCCTCCTCTTTCACTTTCATCAAGAGGCTTTTTAGTTCCTCTTCTGCTGTGTAGTTCTAAGAAAATCTCACAAAGCCAATGTTTTCAAGCCAAAGATGCATGAAACAGGAGTTTCACATCTCTCAATGACTGTTGTATTAGCAGATATACCATGCTTAGTCACTTGCTGGAACTGTCATAGAAACTGTAGCTTCAACATTTTAGCAATTAGGAGTGACCAGTGTTAGAGACCAGAGAAGGAAATTTTCATGGCTGCGATATAGGCATTGCACTAAGAAATTAATAAGCATTAGCTGATATGATCATTTTTAATTATTTTTTAAGTGTATAGCTTTCTTCTTTAAACTCTGTGTATAATGACTCAATTTGCATATAGCATAATATAAATGAACATTTCATCTTATCAATATGTGGAATATTCAAACAGTTGGCAGTTTACTTTCCAGAACAGGTTGCTTTTCTGAATATTAGAAAGTATACAAATTTTGAGTGTTTAAAATGCACAGATTTTCAAACTGAAGAGATGCCTGAAGTTTGGAAAAGCCACCTGTCATTCTTCGACCACAATGGCTTCCTTTTTATCTGTTTTATTTTTTGAATATCCAGGAGTAATCTCAAGAAAGGACTTAGTGTCTAACAAATATTTGAAAACTATTGGTTTTGTCCTGATTATTCTATGAGAGTTATTAGAAAATGTTTTTAATTGACTGCTCATTTTAGTAATAAGAGTCATGAGTCATATTAACTTAATAAAAAGCAAGACAAAGATGCTGAAAGTCTTGTATTTGTAGTCTCACATTCATGAAAACAAAGCCATATCTCTGGGTTTTCAATTATGAAGGGGAAATTAATGCACCAACAGTACTTACTCCTGCCTGATGGTCCTAGACATTATTGTAATAAGCAGGATGCTCCATTTTTTATAAGATCATTAAACATCCCATCTCTTTTATGAGTTATGAATAGATTATATTGTAGTTCCTAAACAATGATTTCCCATTACATAACACTGGAGTTTTATAAACATATTTTAAAAATACTACTCTTCCTATTCATATTTATCTTCTAATCTACGAATAAAGAAGGCCCAAGCTTTTACATCTTCTATTTATGAGCTCTCTTTTATTTATAACTAGTGGAATTATTCCATTAATCTTTAACCCATGAATTTCTATTTTTTTTCCTCTTGTCAAGCAACTCTCAATTCAAATTATCAACAATAAGCCCCACAGTACCAACATAAAATTATGACCTTAATAATTTTTAGATTATATTTTTTATTTCATCAGCTAGGTCACCCATAAACATGTTTAATAATTTCACGTGCCTTTGGAAGGTCATTCAAAATTCCCTCGACCTACAGCTAAAGCCGAGGCGGACACCAAACCACTAACAGTACTCTGGGGACTTTAATACTTTTCTACATGTGAATCTAAGTCTCAAATGATTTCTACCACACACTTCCCGTAAGAATATGTCATGTGAGAGTCAATGCTAAAAGAAGTAAAAACTACCTATTGCTTTGTCTATACTTGTCATCCTGTCACAGTCCAGATTATCCAGATGAAATTAAACTGTTATCTTTGTTCATTTTGATCCTAACGTAATAGGAATAACACATGATGTCCTTGTTATAGTAGAAGAATGCTATAAATCAGTATGTACTAGCATATAAAATTCTAAATGCATTGAATAGAACCGAAATTTATAATGGGGTTTTACTGAATATGGAAGAAGACCAAGAAAGCATACACTTCTGATTTTGAAAATAAAGGACCTAGAGAAAGCAATCCCTGTCATCTCATTCTAAGCACATCAGTTCAACAAAATTCATTGCAAAAACAACCTATAACATTAGTATTATGCATAGTTATTTTCAAAGTTTTAATAAATTAGATCTATTTCTTGTCACATAAATACTGTAAAAGTACCATTCTTGATTCTGCAAAGAGATGCATACATTTCATAAGTCAGACTAGGTTATTTAAATTTAATTTTATGTATTAATTTTTCATGCCTAAACCATATTTTATGTTTCTACCTATGTTTACAAAATATTCACCAAATATTTATACTACTGTTATGTCATGCATAGCCATCCTTGACAACTCACTTCTTATAATAAACAATATATAAAGAATAAAATCATTCTAATCAAAATTATTTTTCATATTTATATAACTGCTTTATTCTAAAACCAAAGCCTTTACATTTTGTTTTACAGGGAATAAAAAAGAAGAATCTTCTTAAAATCTTTACAAAGAATGTATCAATATTGGGAAAAACTTTAGAAAGAAATTGTGATTATACAGATGGACTACCAATTTTACTGTAGCAGAAGAAAGGAGTACATACCAGTGGATACTAAAGAAATACAAAGGAATTAATATCTCTGGCTTAAAATAAATGCTTTCTCAGCCTCTCTGCTGCTGACATGCTAGAGCTGGATAATTCTTTGTCAGTGGAGCCGTCCTGTGCACTACAGAGTACTTAGCACCATGCCTGGCTTCTCTCCACAAGATGCCAGTAGCACTTCCCCACCCCTCCCCAGCTCCCCTGTACATGCTCCAAGCAGCGACAACCAAAAATGTCTCCAAACCTCGTCACATAACCCCTAGGGGCATAACAGCCCTCAGCTGAGAAACACGAGATAAAGATAATAGAGCAACATATAACTCATTAAGGAACAGAGATAATAATCACATAGTTAAATCAGATTCCTTACTATATGTTAGTCAGCCTACTGACTACTTTCATAAGTATTCTTTAATTTCATTCTTAGGACACCTTTATCAGATTCTACCGTTACCCCATTCTACACATGAAAAGTAGTCTTAGAGCTTAAATACATGTGCCAAATCTCACAGTTATTTCAAGATCAGATTCTTTCCCAGATTCTTCTAATACCAGAGCCAGTGCTCTTAGCCACTCTACTGCTCCTAACTGATCATGGGACAGTAAATTAAGTGATGCCATCAACTTTAACTGCCTTATTACATAACATGAATGTAGGACTTTTTAAAAGACTGCAAACAAAGGGTGGGTGTCTACTGCCCAGTGCATTGGAGGAAAAGGAAATAAATTGTACTATTATACAATCAGCAGGACTTTCCAGGCTTAGGACTCCTTGCCATTGCCTCCACTTTACTTTTGGTAGCTAATCCTTGTGTTTAACAGTTCTTACCTGTCCTACCCCCATGGTAGACAAGTAGTAAATATTTCTCTTGAGACTGGAACCAAGTTACTAAAGTATGATTTAAAACTATTACTACAGCTATATTTTAGGTTGACCTGTAACAGTGAATATAATTTTCAAAGCTGTTTATAACCACTGATTTTATATACTATCTTCATCCCTGATCTCAAATGTTACATTCCTGATTTTTATTGTTACAAAATAATGAACAATGCAGGGCTTCCCTGGCGCTGCAATAAACTATCTGCCTGCTAATGCAGGAGACCCAAGAGACTAGGGTTTGATCCCTGGGTTGGGAAGATCCCCTGGAGTAGGAAATGGCAACCCACTCCAGTATTCTGGCCTGCAAAATTCCATGAACAGAGGAGCCCAGTAGGCTACAATCCATGGGGTCACAAGAGTCAGACACGACTGAGCACAGCACTATCTATCTAATGATCAATGTCCTCCTCACAAGAAGAGTTTCCAGAGAATAAATAGGTTTTTTTTTTTTTAATTCAATTGTTTCTGCTTATATTCTCATCCATACTGAATAAACAGATGAAACACATAAAGATACTAATAAAACTAGATTATCTTGGCAAGAAGACTGCTGTCAAAGCTAAGAATTGTCACATACATATGCAAATATCCTACTTCCCCTCTCCCTTGCACTCAGGCAAAAGGATAGAGGAACAAGGAAAGAATTGATTGTCACCAGTACTTAACAGCAATTACTAATTTAGAATAAAGCTTATTTTGCTTACTCGTATCTAAGCTTTATCAAGGAGGCCTACAAACCTCCAAAAATTATAGTAAGAAAGTAAGTCATTAAAGTAGGAGCAAAATTTTATGCAGTTGGAAAACAAAGTAGGTAGATGTAAAGAAACAGAAAGAACGAGGACAGTATTAATATAATCCTGCGAAAGAAGAAGTCTTAATTATTTGCTAGGGTAGCACACACTCTACATGAACTCTTGGAGAGTTCACGGTACACTCTCATTCTGATTATGTTTTTAAGATCTGCTTATTTTGCTTTATGCAACTCCCCCTTATTACACCTGACTGTCGCATGATACATTGCTATGCTGTGCAACACTTCTTCAGTTGCATTTGACTCTGTGACCCCATGGGCTCTAGGTCAGGCACTTCTGTCCATGGGATTCTCTAGGCAAGAATACTGGAGTGGGTTGTCATGACCTCTTCCACGGGATCTTCCAAACCCAGGGATCGAACTCCCATCTCTTACATCTTCTGCACTGGCAGGCAGGTTCTTTACCACTAGCGCCACCTATACATATTATGCATATATCACATAACAGTGTGAAGTCAAGTGGCCTTAGAAAGCATCACTACGAACAAAGCTAGTGGAGGTGATGGAATTCCAGTTGAGCTCTTTCAAATCCTGAAAAATGATGCTCTGAAAGTGCTGCACTTAATATGGAAGCAAATTTGGGAAACTCAGCAGTGGCCACAGGACTGGAAAAGATCAGTTTTCATTCCAATCCCAAAGAAAGGCAATGCCAAAGAATGCTCAAACTACCACACAATTGCACTCATCTCACACGCTAGTAAAGTAATGCTCAAAATTCTCCAAGCCAGGCTTCAGCAATATGTGAACCGTGAACTTCCAGATGTTCAAGGTGGTTTTAGAAAATGCAGAGGAACCAGAGATCAAATTGCCAACATCCAGTAGATCATGGAAAAAGCAAGAGAGTTCCAGAAAAACATCTATTTCTGCTTTATTGACTAGGCCAAAGCCTTTGACTGTGTGGATCACAACAAACTGTCGAAAATTCTGAAAGAGATGGACCAGACCACCTGACCTGCCTCTTGAGAAACCTGTATGCAGGTCAGGAAGCAACAGTTAGAACTGGACATGGAACAACAGACTGGTTCCAAATAGGAAAAGGAGTACGTCAAGTCTGTATATTGTCATCCTACTTATTTAACTTAAATGCAGAGTACATCATGAGAAACGCTGGGCTGGAAGAAACACAAGCTGGAATCAAGATTGCCGGGAGAAAACTCAATATCCTCAGATATGTAGATGACACCACCCTTATGGCAGAAAGTGAAGAGGAACTAAAGAGCCTCTTGATGAAAGTGAAAGAGGAGAGTGAAAAAGTTGGCTTAAAGCTCAACATTCAAAAAACTAAGATCATGGCATCTGGTCCCATCACTTCATGGGAAATAGATGGAGAAACAGTGGAAACAGTGTCAGACTTAATTTTGGGGGGCTCCAAAATCACTGCAGATGGTGACTGCAGCCATGAAATTAAAAGACGCTTACTCCTTGGAAGGAAAGTTCTGACCAACCTAGATAGCATATTCAAAAGCAGAGACATTACTTTGCCAACAAAGGTCCGTCTAGTCAAGGCTATGGTTTTTCCAGTGTGGATGTGAGAGTTGGACTATGAAGAAAGCTGAGAGCCAAAGAATTGATGCTTTTGAACTGTGGTGCTGGAGAAGATTCTTAAGACTCTCTTGGACTGCAAGGATATCCAACCAGTCCATCCTAAAGGAGATCAATCCTGGGTGTTCATTGGAAGAACTGATGTTGAAGCTGAAGCTTCAGTACTTTGGCCACCTCATGGGAAGAGTTGACTCATTGGAAAAGACCCTGATGCTGGGAGGGATTGGGGGCAGGAGGAGAAGGGGACGACAGAGTATGAAATGGCTGGATGGCATCACTGACTTGACGGACATGAATTTTGGTAAACTCCGGGAGTTGGTGACGGACAGGAAGGTCTGGCGTACTGCGATCCATGGGGTTGCAAACAGTCGGACATGATTGAGCGACTGAAACAAACTGAGTGATATAAGCTACTGTGATGTTCACTTTGGCTGCCCCAGCTCTCACTACCAGAGATAATGCTTCAATGAACATTATCAAGCATAGCTCCTGATAAGAACTATGTGAGAGTTTCTCTTATTTATAAGAATGAAATAGCTAGATTATTTGGTCGTGGCATATTTATTTTCACCAAACTATTTTTCTAACAGCTACTGCAATGGGGGAAAAACTCCATCAGTTTTATAAATCATAAAATTACTTGGAGCAGCATTCTCCAAATTATTACTTGAAAAATAAAAAACAGACTCCTCAAAATATTAATAGGTGTTTTAGGAGAAAGAGTAATATAGAAAAATGTATATTTGAGTCTCAAACAATGCAGGGAGTTAGAAGCACACACCCTCCCCTCAGCAGAAAATCTGAGCATAATTTAGAGTTGGCCCTCCATCTTGCCTAGAGAAGGCAATGGCAACCCACTCCAGTACTCTTGCCTGGAAAATACCATGGACATGGGAGCCTGGTGGCCTGCAGTCCATGGGGCCGCTAAGAGTCGGACATGACTGACTGACTTCACTTTCACTTTTCACTTTCATGCATCGGAGAAGGAAATAGCAACCCACTCCAGTGGTCTTGCCTGGAGAATCCCAGGGACAAGGGAGCCTGGTGGGCTGCCGTCCATGGGGTCACACAGAGTCGTACACAACTGAAGTGACTTAGCAGCAGCTGCAGCAGCTCTATCTATACCACTCCTCTGGGTTTGTGGTTTGGAATCAGGAGATTCAACTAATTTCAGATCACGTAGAATTATAAATTTTACTATTGAAAAAATCTTCATGTAAGTGGACCTGGTTGTTCAAGAGTCAGCTGTATTTGCAAAATGTTCTCTTAACTAAAGAGGCCAATCCACTGAAGAACTGCCCAGGGCATTTTAACATGCTAACACTCTGTAAATGCCTTACATTGCCTCTTGATCATTTATATTAACACTGCAAATGATCAAGAGGCAAGTAGCTAAGCTCATTTTCCCAAATATATTTGAGGTCAAAGCATATATTTTTCAGATCTTTTCACAGACATCTTCTGACATATTTGTAATTTATAGAATATAGTTTAGGAAACACTGTATTCAGCAAAAATTACTTGGAATTAAACATAATGAATTTTGATACTAATATCCAAAAGATGTGTTCCTATAGAGTCCATGTAAAAATAATACGTAATTATATCTTCAATAATCCATAATGACATATTGATATATTTCATAGATTTTATTTTAATATGTACTAAGTAAAGTAGACTTAGTAAACAGCTAAGCTATGGATTGCTGACAAAATACAGCTCAGATACATAGCTCTCTGATATTGTGGCTTAATTTGGGCGAAGCATAGAGAAATAAGATAAACTGCCCAGACTTTACCTAATATGTTATAACTATCATTTCCCTTAGAAAATAAGTTTTTGATAGTTTCTAGATGGTATGAGATAAAATATGTATGTGTGTGCACACTCATTTGCTCAGTCATGCCAGAATCTGCCACCCCATGAACTGCAGCCCACCAGGCTCCTCTGTCCATGGGATTTCCCAGGTAAGAATACTGGCGTGAGTTGCCATTTCTTACTTCAGGATAAATATATATATATTTCTGAGTAAATAATTGCATTTTACTTAGTATTCTATACCACCAACTAAATTTGAAGCTATAAACTAAAACAATCACATAAAGAGAATTAAGAAATTAGGTAAAATAAGTGTTTTCATGTTAAAAACTGATTTTTTAAAGTGATATACATTTTTATATGTAAGTTTAAAGGTAAATATTAAGGTAATTATTTGGATGGTGATAATGTATCTCAATCAACTTAGTAAACTTGGATTTAAGAAAAACAACTGTTCAGTTCTGAGGGCAATATAACGCTAAAGCAGAAGGAAAGAAATTTTAACTCTTCTTAAAAGATATCAATGTATACTGTCCACTATTTAACCCATGAGAAAATTCAAGATTGCATTTAAAACATGTGCTCTTTCAAAAGTTCATGTAGTAGTTTATTTAAGCTGATAAGTGAACTTTTCTCTAACATTAGTTGTCTAGACAATTTAACTTCCATTTTAGAAACACACTCTCAGAGGTAGAGATAGTCAGTTCTTTGTCACGGCAGATAAAATAAGCTCACAGCCAAGAATACCAGAGCACTATTTTCGTCAGGTGCTTATCAACATTTATGTTGTCACCCTGTACCAGCAGAACATTTAACAGATCTACTGCATCAACGTTTCCTAATCATCTGATATCTATTTTTATATTTCCTCAATGACTCTCCCTATAAAAAGTCACAAACTGACATAGAATGTGGAGTAAAAATATTTTTAAACCAAATACATAATTTCCAGATTATGTGTTTTTAAAATAAAATCTAAATAATTAAACTTCCAATACAATGTACAATAAATTTTGCTATCTTGCTTCACAACAAGCACTAAAACATATACTGAAATGAACATTTACATATATGCCTCCTGAAAAAAAAAATAGTACAAAACACCAATAAACATCAAATGGAAAACAACTCGTCAAGTTATGTTCTGTAGAAGGTCACTTTTTATCACTGTGTATGCACCTCTGTTCCAGTGCCACTACTCTATCTTAACCATTGGTTTCTGGATCTATCACAGAGTGTATGTTAAACTTCAAAGCATAGGAAGGACACTATCAATTGAAATTCTCAAGACCAAGAAATTTAGGAAAGAATGAAGAGTCAAGTGAAGAAGGAAAGAAATAATGGACCACAAAATAATTATTAGTTTTAGGTATACCAAACTCATTTTTTCTTTACATTAAAGCAAATCTTTTCCCAGGCACCTTTGTGACAACTCAATTCTTCATTTTGATATGTACTTCTCATTAATGAAAATATAATCAAGTGGTTTCTGATACATGAATTAGCTTGGCTTTGGAGTTGACAGAACATGAACTTGTCTGGCACAAGCTTATCTAAAAGAGTCATATCAGATAAGTCTGAGTGCTAACACTGTAAGTCACAACACTGGGAAACACGCTTTGGCAAGCTCTCCAAAATCCTGCCTCTCTTCATGGAAATATAACAAATTTCATTTTTTAAAAGTCTGATATGTAAGTGATATACAGATACCAAAGGAAAAAATGTACTTAGTGCTTTGCACTGAATTTATAAAAAAAAAAAAAAACTAATATATATAGTATGACCTACGTAAGTGATGATAATTATTCTAGGAGGGTCAGTGTCTTCAAAGACTTCCATTGTTGTCCTCTGATTTTTTGTTTCTGGTAAATAAATACGGCTTTAGTTGATGCTTTCAAAGTATTTCTAATTTTGTGACTTGAAAAAATTGGGCATCAGGAAACACCAGTACATTCAAAATGAATTCTGAGGGAATGACAAATATCAGAGAGCTTCACAAAATGGACACAGTGTTCTCTTACATGATTATTATCTTTCTTTTTTTGTCTCTCTCCTTTAAGAGTTGAAGAACTCATAAACAGAATAAAGATCGTTAATTTACTAATTTTGAAAATTTAAGTAATTCATAATACAAAACAAATGTTTTAGAAGTCATTTGGAGGAAAAGTTTTTAGAATAACCAAGATTTTCTAATATAATTTTAAAATGCAGTATAAAGAGCCTTCCAATCCATTCATCTAGCCTTAGGCATCATGGTATCTAATCCCCATTCAAAATTCCCTACTACATATTTTGGATAGGAAAGCAATTTTGTCAGTTCCCTTATAAACCAATTAATGTACAACATGTAGCATCAAGCTACAGTTTAGAACTGACAAATGAAATGAAATAATGATTTCACAATCAGAAGACTCTCATTCGAAAAGGTCACAGGAAAAGAAAGAAATGGTGAAGCCCTATCATTGAAACTGAGCTCATACCTTGAAGACAAACACCTGGGTGTTTCACCACCAAATTTATATCTTAATAATACTGAAAAACAAGCTCAAAAAAATCTCCTATTTTGGTAAGGTACCTGAACAGAGAACCAGTCTATATATCACTGCTGGAAAGTGTGGCCACAGTACTTCAAATCTTACCACTTTTCATGAGTTAAAAGCATTCTTCTAAGTCATCACAGAAAAATAAGAATAAAGTAAAAAACACACACTGACTTACAGAAAACTACAAAGAAAGGGGTCAGCTACTAAGCCATGAGAAAGACTGCATCTGAGTATCCAGAGAAGATCAACTACTGCTTAAAATACAAATTTTTAACACATCTTCACAATCTAACTAAGTATCTGTTAAAAAATGTGAATAAAATGTCCCTAAAGGTGAAAATAGAAGAAAGTAAAGCCAAAACTCAGTGGATAGGTTCGTTTGGAAATATCAATAGTTCAAAGCCTAGGGGGCCCTACAATGCATGAACCCATGGGAATAGTATGAGTCTGTGTTTTTATTCAGGGCTCAGTCTGCCAGTTTGGTCACACAGTATTAAGTTCTTGCCTCCCCACAGCAATTTCTGCTTTCAAAAACTGATTCAAAATCTGCTCATACTAACTCTAATGGTGGCAATGAAGCTTCCATAATGGTAATTCATGATTCGGGCAAAGAGTTAGCGTAACTTGAATATTTTAAAAAAGTTTTTAACCAAAACACGCTAAATTCACATTAGAAGAACAGGAGAGACTATACATAAGCCAGTTGTATGATGGCCCTACTTGTGTTTAACTTTATGCTTTCACAAACAATGTACAATTGACCACAATTTATTAAAAGATGACATAGTGAGTTTCAGTGGTAGTGATATAAGTATCATAAGGTGATATGTCATGAGATGTCTATAGAGGATGGGGACACTAATTTAAAATTTTTATAATAGAAAAATTAGGTTAATTATTTCCCATAAGTCTTAGCACTGTGCTGTCCAATAGCCAGTAATCACATGTAACTGTTTACATTTGGATGTGTTCACTAAAATGAAATAAATTTAAAAATTCAGTTCCCCAATCACATTTGCCACATTTCAGTAGTTTAATAGCCCTATATGACTTGAGGTTACCATATCAAACAGTCCAGATATTGAACATTTCCACATGGCTGAAAGAGAGTTAGAGTGTATACAATCTGTAACAGGAATGCTGTGGTGAATAGCAACAGAAAACTTGACTGACAAAGATTAATTGGAGTTTGTTTTTCTGCAACAGAAACAAGTGCAGCAGTAGGTACTTGTGAACACTAGTTTGGGTGCAAAATGATGACAAAAAGAAAGCAGACTCTTTCTGTGTTTCTCTTCCACTACCCTTATAGGCTTTGTAGGTTGTTTTTCCCTTATACTTTTTTACCTCATGAATGCACAATGGCTGCTGCAGATCCAACATTCTTCCACATTCAAAATAGGAAGAAGTGTAGAAATGGGAGTAGAGTCTACACTTATTCTTTAGTCAGGCAAACACTTTCCTAGAAGTCCCTTGGAGACTTCCATTTATATCTCCTTGGCAAAATTTATGCCATATGGCCACCTTTACTAGGATAGGAACTCTTCCCAAGAAGATGGGAGAACAATCCCAGAAAAATCAGGGTTCTATTAGCAAGGAAAAATAATGGGGGAAATAAATTTTAAATGATAATTATAGTGCTTATCGTAGATTTTCTTAAGATCTATTCCTAAGAACAATCAGAAGAGGAAAAAATGAGTGGCATTAGTGGTAAAGAACCCACCTCCAAATGCATGAGACTAAGAGATACAAGTTTGATCGCTGGGTCAGGAAGATCCCCTGGAGAAGGGCATGGCAACCCACTTCAATATTCTTGCCAGGAGAATCCCATGGAAGAGGAGCCTGGCAGGCGATAGTCCATAGGGTCACAAAGAGTCAGACATGACTGAAGCGACATAGCACAAGAAGAAGAAAGTTTTAAAGAAGGAAAGCCAATACTGAAATATTAACCTCATTTTTTTTTTTTTTGGCCCATGGCCATGTGAGGAAGTAGTTTTTAAATCCATACAAAAAGTTATTTAAAGTTTTTTAAATCCATACAAAAAAGTTGAAGTTATACTTAAAGTTATTAGTATATACATTCCAACAAAAGTGTTGAAATTTAATCAAAGGAGACTATTACTTCGAATATGCTCTTATTTTTTGTGGTTAACCTTTTGTGATATATTCCTCACATGGTACTATTTAATACAGAAATGAATTTCCCTACCTGCCAACATGACCATTTCTTTAAGCATTTGGGCTAAGACTTTTGTAAAAACTAGTTTTGTTCAAACAGATAAAGCTAAGAGTCTCAACATTTACAAAGGAATAAGTATTGCATGAGATAATTGTAAGTAAATAGGAAACCAGCTTGTTTTTTAGCCTAAAGAGGAAAGGCATTACCAATAGATATTTTAGTGTTCTGCATGAAAACTTACTTTAAAAACATATGTCAAAAGAGATACTGAATGTTTCACAAAGCAGTATAATAAATAAAACTCTATTCCCTTTAAATCATGTATTTTCAATGGTAATATTAGAAAAATTGAAGCAGCTTTGAGTAAACAGTTCAAATATGTCATGTGAGTTCTATGCTCAGTAAAACACAAATAATATCTATTTCATGAGTTTATAACATTCTAGACTATCCTCAGGGAGATAGAGTTTTGTGGACTCTTTTGAGACAGAGTTTTTAAGACAAAGCACATTATAATGAAGCATATTAAGCAAACCACAAATGTAAAGACAATTCATAATAAATAGTTACCAAAAAACAGTTGCCACCACTAGCAATAAGGCTTAATTTTAAAATCTGCATGTATTATATCCTAATTAATGCAAGTATTATTCTAATTTGAAATAAAAGCAAGGGAGTCAAAAATAGAAAATACCTTGGATATTTATTTCTAAGGAGGTAGGAGAAGGCAGTGGCACCCCACTCCAGTACTCTTGCCTGGAAAATCCCATGGATGGAGGAGCCTGGTAGGCTGCAGTCCATGGGGTCGCTAAGAGTCAGACACGACTGAGCGACTTCTCTTTCACTTTTCGCTTTCATGCATTGGAGAAGGAAATGGCAACCCACTCCAGTGTTCTTGCCTGGAGAATCCCAGGGACGGGGGAGCCTAGTGGGCTGCCATCTATGGGGTTGCACAGAGTCGGACACGACTAAAGTGACTTAGCAGCAGCAGCAGCAGCAGTAGATGTTAAATGGAAAAGAAGGAATTATTAGTTAGTGGGTTGAATTATGTCCCTTAAAAAATTCTCCCATTGAAGCCTTACCTACCAGTACCTCAGACGTAATTGTATTTGGAGACAGGTCTTTAACGAAGTGATTAAGTTCAAGCTAGGCCATTAGGGTGGAGTTATAATCTACTAGAGACTGATATTCTTCCGGGAAGAGGCAATGTCATCACATGAAGGGATGCATGTGCACAGAGGAAAAGACCATGTAAGAACAAAAGAGAAGGTGGTCATCCCCAAACCAAGGAGAGAGGCCTCAGAGGAAACCACAATGCTTACATCTTGATCCTGGACTTCTAGCCTTCAGAATAGATGCGCAAAATGTCTTGTTGTTTAAACCACTCAATCTGTGATATTTTGTTATGGCAGCCGTAGCAAAGTAATACACTGAGAATGAATGAAAATACAGTGAATTTCTCAGATGTTTCAAATAATGTGTTCTACTTGAGTGGTGAGAGGGGAGAGGGCTTTATTTTTTCAATTATATAGTACAAACTTTGGTTAATTATTCCTGGAAGTTTTTGCAGCTGTGGTGACTAAAATTTAGCCACTAGCCACATGTGGCTATTTAACTTTAGTATAATTAAAATTAAATAAAATTTAAAATTTGGTTCTTCAACCATGCTAACCACAACAGCTATCATAAGGAAATGTTCATGTTCAATAGCTAAGCAAACAATCAGAGCATGTATGAACATCTTGGCTACTATAGATTATACCAACAGAGATAAGCATGTTGTTAACGTCATATACTTGCAAATGACCCTCACATAAACGAATTAGCATGGTATATCTTTACAAGGTATAGATATACCATGGTACTTTACAAAATAACAATAATGAGTGTAGTAAGTAGAAAAACAGAAGTCAAGGTAAAAATCTTGACCTATAGACTAGAGATTTTTCTTTGTGGGAAAAAAAATACAGTAGTTTATTATAAGATATTTATCAAGATTGTTCATTGAAATACCAAGTTTAAAATGTCTTATTAAAGAAAAATGTATTACTCATTTGATGCATAAAATTAAATATGTAAACATATATATGCAATACCTTAAAAGTAAAAGGAATTTAATAAAATAAATTGAAAGTTACTTGTAGAAGAGTACTATGTTGTTGTTCAGCAAATAAAATTACTCTAAATCATAGTAGTTTATAGTCACTAAGTCTAAATCATAAAATGCAAGCAAAGATATACTTCATTGATGAAAGTCAAAGTGTTAGTCGCTCAGTCATGTCCAAAGCTTTGGGATCCCATGAACTGTAGCCTACCAGGGTTCTTCTGTTCATGGAATTCTCCAGGCAAGAATGCTAGAGGGGGTTGCCATTACCTTCTCTAGGGGATCTTCCTGACCCAGGGGTTGAACCTGGGTCTTCTGCACTGTAGGCTGAGTCTCAGAGCCATCTGAGTCACCAGGGAATATCCAAAGAGATGCGCAGTTGGCAGGATAAATGCTTCTTAAAAAAATTCTCTCACTGTGGTGAGTTGCTTGACACACTGGAAACTCTTATATTTCCACTTCCCAAATCTAATTTAATGCTGTTCTGTGCCAAATGCAAAATTCTTGGCAGAAGACTGTTTTTGTCAGCTTTGAATTCTCTAGCAATGAATGCATGACTCTAAACTTTAGACCCAGGGCCCTCTAAAAAAAAAAAATAATAAAGTGTTGATACAGATTATTAAGGATTATTTCCTAGACAGATACAACCTATACCAGAAATTTGTTATTATTTCCCTCTGTACCTTCAAAAAATTTCCACTCTAAAAATCTATGTAGTGTCTTTGAAAATGCTTATTAAAACCTAATTTGAATAGATATTTTTATAAGATGGAAACAGATCCACACTTAAATATATTTAGTAGAGCAGTGTATAAAATGTATGAGGGTGAGGGGCAGAAAACTTGAAATATCAGGCTGAAGAGTTAAGTAAGAGAAAAATCATGAGGCCTCTGGGATAGGTAAATCCCCATCATATCACGACCATGTAACCAAGTCTGACCAACTTACTATGAATGGAAATATGTGTTGTAATTTCTGGGCCACTGCAATTTGGAATCAGTGTATAACACAGTACCTCCACCATTATTCTCTTTCCTTAAATGGTAATTTGGGAGGCCTTCAGGGATACAGTAGCCATTTAGGGAAGAGTAACCAACCTATCAGAGAAGGCGATGGCACCCCACTCCAGTACTCTTGCCTGGAAAATCCCATGGACGAAGGAGCCTGGTAGGCTGCAGTCGGTGAGGTCGCTAAGAGTCGGACAGGACTGAGTGACTTCACTTTCACTTTTCACTTTCATGCACTGGAGAAGGAAATGGCAACCCACTCCAGTGTTCTGGCCTGGAGAATCCCAGGGACAGGGGGAGTCTGGTGGGCTGCCGTCTATGGGGTCGCACAGAGTCGGACATGACTGAAGCGACTTAGCAGCAGCAGCAGCAGCAGCAGCAGCAGCAACCAATCCATACTGACTCTTTCTATGAGAGAGAAATAAGCCTGCACTTTCTTAAGGTTTTCTTACATGTATCTATCACTACAGGATTCATCTACTGCCTGGTTTATCTAACCCATTGAAGGCCCATTATTTATTTATTTTTATTCTACAGAGATATTTGTGATTAGTCTTTATTTCACATGCAGTTGACTAAACAAACTTATTGTATAAATGACTTTTAAAGCAGATATCTGTAAGCAGTTTCACACAGGTAAGAGTCTACATTTACTAACCTGAGCATATCGAGGCCACAGAAGAGATGAATATAGTACGTGGAAGTTTCCAAGTCAGATTCAAGGTGTTCCACCAATTAGTACAGAAATATATTTACATGCAACACAAAGAGGTACACAAGAATCTACCATAACACATACACATACGCACACAAATATAAAACATATATATGTATATTCACACTGGGAAACAACTTGGGTATTCCTGGGACTTTCATTTTGACACCAGCATTTTCACAAAAGTACAATTTTTATCTTTAACTCTACCTTCCATATCTGGTTTACAGATAACAAGTGAGATAGGCGATTGTTCCTGAAAACTAGCACTACCATTATGTGGTGGTGTTTCTTGGGTCAAGAAACTCTTTCATGGAAACTTTGATTTGTAGAAAGGAAGCAAGGGAAGGTAATTGAAAAAAGGAAGTAGGTTTAAGTCACTTAACATTTCCAAGTGGCTTTTACAACTGTAGTTGGGCTTGAGAACACTAGTATATTTATTGATTTTCTTTTGTATTTTGTTTTCAGGAAGTCCTTATTTACCATATACTGAATGCAATGACTTGTAATAGGCCTGCTGCTGCTGCTGCTGCTAAGTCGCTTCAGTCGTGTCAACTCTGTGCGACCCCATAGATGGCAGCCCACCAGACTCCCCCGTCACTGGGATTCTCCAGGCAAGAACACTGGAGTGGGTTGCCATTTCCTCCTCCAAAGCATGAAAGCGAAAAGTGAAAGTGAAGTCACTCAGTCCTGTCCGACTCTTAGCGACCCCATGGACTGCAGCCCACCAGGCTCCTCCGTCCATGGGATTTTCCAGGCAAGAGTACTGGAGTGGGGTGCCATTTCCTTCTCCTGTGATAGGGTTAGGAGTGTTCTAATGTTGAATAAGGCAGAAATCCCTGTTCTCACTGAACAAAGATGGAAAATAAGACTGTGAATATTAATTTAAATTGTATCTTAAGATCAATTTCTATTAAAATTATATTGCACTACTCAGTATTTAAATAATTCAAGCTATATTTTCAAGTCTAATCATTTATGCAGCAGTCCCCAATCTTTTGGGCACCAGAAACCAGTTTCTGGAAGACAATTTTTCCATGGACCAAGGTGCAGAGGAATGCTTTCAAGATGATTCAACTGCATTACATTTACTGTGCACTTTATTAGGAAATGGCAACCCACTCCAGTATATTCTTGCCTGGAAAATCCCATGGACAGAGGAACCTGGTAGGTTACAGTCCATGGGGTCACAAACAGAGAACTGGACACGACTAAGAAACTTCACTTTCACTTTCTTATTTCTATTATTACTGCATCGGCTCCATCTCAGATCATCAGGCGTTAGATCCTGGAGGTTGGGACTCCTGATTTGTGGTATCCTTACTTCATAAATTACATTGCATTTGACTCTGTATCATTTTACTATACATCCACTCAGGTGTTCTTGTTACAAATTTTATGGACAAGACTGTATCTTCAATAAAATTCTGAAGAATAACAGCTTATTTTATGTGTCCTAAGATTCTTTATTATAGGATCACAAGCAAGCTATCAACATTAAATAATCTTTAAAGTGGGCTTCTCTATGGCTAGTACAAAAATGCTCTATACTAAAATATGAAGTTTCCTCCCTCTGGAAACAAAAAGGGCACTCTGATCTATAAACCAATTGAAGTCCTTAAAAAGTCATTGAATATTGAGTAGCATTTGCTCAGCTTTAGCTTAACAGCAATGGAAAAATCCAAGAAAGATAAGAAATCACCACACTACATATTTAAGGCATAGCAATGCTGCTGATTACTCTCATAACTGAATCCATTTTTCCCAGCTTCTCAATAAAAGAAGCTGGGAAATTTTTAAAATATTCATTTTAAAATTTTGCCCGTCACTGGACTATGCTCATAACCAGCTAGTCACCTTGTCAGGATGGAGTTTATTATAGGATTTAAATAAATCATAGCTTTTAAAGGGTATATGTTACATTAACTATTATTGGGTTAGAAATAGTGCAAAAAATCACAATTTCATATTAATAAACATGATGAAAACACTGCCAACTTACATGTCATCTGCTCCCACCTTTGGTAAGAGAGTTAACTATGTCAACCATAAAAAGGAAGTTTGTGATGTACAGTTTAGTCCCACTGGGGTTAAGGAAAAAAGTACCCAATAGAATTAAGTGAATTCCCCTGTGTCTAAAGTAATATGTTTCAAATAAACTCCCAGAGGTAAAAGAGTTACTGTTTATCCTTACAACTATATCCAACTTTGAACATGAACTACTTGATCTTTTCTATAAAAAGCTGATTCTGTTAACAAGTCCAATACCTTTAAATAATATTTGTAACTCAGAACTGCTTATTGGAAGGGGCATTTGATCCTCACAGTTCAGTTCAGTTCAGTCGCTCAGTCGTGTCCGACTCTTTGTGACCCCATGAATCACAGCACGCCAGGCCTCCCTGTCCATCACCAACTCCCAGAGTTCACTCAAATTCACATCCATCGAGTCAGTGATGCCATCCAGCCATCTCATCCTCTGTCGTTCTCTTCTCCTCCTGCCTGCAATCCCTCCCAGCATCAGAGTCTTTTCCAATGAGTCGACTCTTCACATGAGGTGGCCAAAGTACTGGAGTTTCAGCTTTAGCATCATTCCTTCCAAAGAAATCCCAGGACTGATCTCCTTTAGAATGGACTGGTTGGATCTCCTTGCAGTCCAAGGCACTCTCAAGAGTCTTCTCCAACACCACAGTTTAAAAGCATCAATTCTTCAGTGCTCAACTTTCTTCACAGTCCAACTGTCACATCCATACATGACCACTGGAAAAACCATAGCCTTGACTAGACAGACCTTTGTTGGCAAAGTAATGTCACAGAACTACACAAATACACATATAATTTCACAAAGAAGCAAGACCTCACTAATCCAGTATTCTTGCCTAGAGAATCCCATGGACAGGGGAGCCTGGTAGGCTGCTGTCCATGGGGTCGCACAGAGCTGGACACGACTGAAGCAACTTAGCATGCATGCATGCACTGGAGAAGGAAATGGCCCCCACTCCAGTATTCTTGCCTGGAGAATCCCAGGGACAGAGGAGCCTGGTGGGCTGCCATCTATGGGGTCACACAGAGTCAGACACGACTGAAGCAACTTAGCAGCATCAACTGATGGTACAATTTGTTTCCTGCAGCCACTTCTTCCCCTCCTAATAGCAAAATTATTTTTAAAGTAACCATCAAAAATAGAATTTAAAAAACATGCCCTTAACAATTTATCACATAATATTTAAGTTTCTGAAGGAAAAGTGTTACTTTTGCCATTTTCAATGGTTGTCTCTATGTTAATACATTTTAACAATCTCTTTTTAGAACTGCCTGTATATGTTTTCTATTTTCAAACCATAATCTCATAGCACTTTTGTTTTGCAGATGAACATACAGACCCCTGTATGGACCATCCTTTGATCAACTGAACTTACCAGCTATATCTTAGTAGTATGAGTGCTCATTGAATACTATCCATAATATTATTTTCTACGTGAAAACAAAATGAAAATGAATTGATCTTGCTGTCTTTGTACTGTTTTCACATGTGCGTGCTCAGTAGCTCAGTCATGTCCGACCCTTTGTGATCCCCTCCAAGCTCCTCTGTCCATGGGGTTTACCAGACGAGAACACTGGAGTGGGTTTCCATTTCCTTCTCCAGGGGATCCTCCTGACCCAAGGATCAAACTTGTGTCTCTTGCTTTTCTTGCATTGGCAGGCAGATTCTTTATCACTGAGTCACCTGGGAAGCTCCACTTTATTTGTAGAAACACCTTATTGATTAAGGTAAAATGTTACATTCTCAGTCTTATAAGTCAAACATGAATATATTTTGTTCTAAATTCGATAATTTTAAAAAACTTTGGTGGCCTAAGAAAAATTAAACATGATAATTTAAATTTTAATATATGGAAATAAAATATTACATACATTTGATACATAATGGACTATATTAGTGTCTAACCCTTCTAAAATTATGTGGAGAAATTTGATATTCCAGAAGATAATTCATCTCTTTTGCTTTTCTTCCCATTTTCCCTTTGTTTACAACACAGATCCTTGCTAATATTATTTCATTCAGAAAAAAGGATTTTAAAACAAAAAAGGACTCACTTCCTTTAAATATTATATGATTACCTCTTTTTAGTGAGAAATCATAAAAGTTTCTCTTGATAGTGTCCTCCTACTATTAGTAGGAGAACCAATTTATCAAACAAAGGAGTCTGCATATCCATCTATCCATCCGTGAAGCAGAAATGCATGAGAATATGGTGTTAAAAATAATTAGAGACCATGTATAAGCAGATTCAAAAATTTATTAAAGTATATTAGCTATAGTATATACCTATAACATATTACAGATAAACTGTGGAAAATAGACAAAAGTAAATTAACAGAAATTTACAATTAATCTTTTAGAGCTTTTTTTTTCATCAAGCTAAAATCTTGGAACTACTTCACCTTTCTTTATCTCATTTTTAGTTCATGGAAATGTATACTTGCCCACAGTAAAGCCCAGAAACTGAAAATGGCCTCATAAACACCTTCAACATTTTCTTTTTACCAGCCTCCTTACGATTGCATAACACTAAATAGTGCAGAAATGTAGCTTTCTATCAGAAGTACAGTGTGCTGCCCTGCACCATGTGGGGGACTTGAAATTGTTCAGACCTAGGTCCTTGGTTACTACATTACACTGTAAGAATATAGTAGGTACACACAGTCGGGGGCATGACCAAGTGTCCTTTCTGAACCGTAAGGGTCTAGATAATGGACGAACCGTGATGGATTTCATGGTGATGGATTCATTTGATTTCCACTGACCTCATCCAGAATCCCCATTAGATTACTCTCGAAGAAAGTGTACTCATTCCTTTCCTTTTGTCAAAGTACATTTTCTAGGCCAAATCTTGCTTTTGAGAGTATTTCTAAATGGCTTCCTACAGATATTTTCAAGTTTCTGCAACAAATATGCTTGACAAACATAAGGAAACATATTCAAACATATTTATATCTCCATTTCCAAAAGAGTGCAGTCCTGTCTTCCCACATATGAATATATTAAAAAAAACAAAGAACTATTTTAATCCTTCCAACAGAGGCATTTATAAAATTTTAAGTGACCTGCGCTATTCATATTATCTTGTTATTTTTAACTACTTCATATGCTTAAGTACTTTGTCATAATATTATTTATTTCCTTACATATTCTCCATCTGGTCATTAGCAAACAGTATTTGTTGTTTACTAATACAGTCAATCCTTAGCTTGATCCTGTTTAACAATATTCTTCTTTATCTTCTAAAATATGGACAAGTACACTTTTATAGCACAATAGCAATTTGTTTGAAAAACGTCTTATTCAAAAAGCATAATGGAGAAAAAATTCTTATTCCTTCATTATATCATTTATGTAGCATCTTAGCTAACCATAATCTAGGTTTTCAATTTGAATCTTTTGATCATTAAGATATTTTTCATTACTAGGATTATCTATACACATACAGCTACTTTGCCTAAAATATGAAATAATTAATTTGCTACCAAAAATGGTACATTGCATAGTCTTTAAAGGGACTGAAGATAAATGTTGCCATTATCATCAATTTATTAAGAAGGGATTAAAGTACAGGAATAAAGAAATATTCATATTTTAACAATGTCTTAGCAACAACTCACCAGCAGTAAACACTGGACTTTGGATTCAAAAATCTAACTTCAATTATGAATCCTCGGGATTGAAAGATGTTTACAATACATGGAAAAAAAGAAAACTTGCACTGAATAGAGATTGTGTGTATTTATATATATAAATACACACACACACACACACCCCCCTGTCCCTTTCATGGAAGATTCGATGATCTGTATTAAGAGAGAAGTGTTCTATTCTGCTTGAAGGTTCAGATATGTGTGTACCAGCAACAAAGTAGAAGATTTAGAAGAGAGTCAACCAATAAAATCTATACCAAATTGCTGAACATGAATTTCCTGGGTTTTGTTTTTGGCTAATGCATCCTGTTTTTCCTAGTTTCCAACCTCACAAGGAAGAGCAGAGGACTAGCAAACACTGGCTTAATTATCCCCATCAGTCTCAGAGACAAGGCGCTTAAGAGTTTTAGCTGCTGTAAACACTCCCCTGATAGCAGATAAGGAATCTGCTGAAAGGCGGTTTTGTCTGGGGAAACTTCAGGGGCACGACACTTAATCATTAGTGCAATATTGTATACGCATTACTATATCAAAAGGAACAGAACTCAATATTCTATTGTGAAGATTTTCTGTATTCTTAAAGGTAAGAAAACTAACGCTAACAACAACTACAACAACAACAAATTAAAGCTACATTTGCTGCAGAAACAAAGCATCTTCTACTTTTCATTTATTTTTTCTGTTTTCAAGAGAGAATGGCATTCGTGTCTGTGTGTGTGTTTTATACGTGCCTTCAGGGATATAGAAAATTTCCACTAAAGTCAAAGATTCAAGAAGAATTTTCACCTTTGTATCTAAATGCATTGATCAGAAACAGAGAATATCACATAACCTTCTTTTATCACAACACTTGAAGGAAACCAATGTTCTTCCATATCAGTACAGTGTTTGTCTCGGGATCTATTTGTGGAAAACTGACACCTCACTGTCCCTGACAAAATCCTTTCTACCATTTCAAAATGAAGGCATCTACAATGACCTCCTATTCTTTAAATTTAATAGACCTCTCATAGTCCTGCAATCAGAGAATCTTAGAGGCTTCCAAAGCCTTTAAAATATCCAGAATTAACTTTTACTTTCTCTCAGGCCTTCTACCACTGAGTGCAAGGAAAATGCAACTTTGCAGTGTCACACCCTCCTCGCCCTTTCCCACGCTCTGGCCCTAACACACAGGATTTCTTCAGATCAGATGACTGTCCTCCAGTTGCCATCCCTACAGGTTCACTCTTCCTGGAAACTCCAAGTCTCGTATCTGAATTCCTTCGTATGACCTCTCTGTTCTTATTTCTCTCAAGCAATTGGAAGTATCTCTTTTCTCCTCAGAATTTCTTTAGCAGTTTTCATACCATAAAGATGTTTGTTTTAATATTTGGTACTTTCTGGGTCATAATTAGTGTTTCTCAATAACTGAACTTAGTTGAAAATATTTTTATTAATCACTGTTGTGTGGTTATTTCATAGGATGTACATATATATGTATATATATACATACACATATATTTGTGTGTGTGTGTATATATATATAGTGGTAAATGAGACAGTTAAGATCCTTCTATGTATTTATTTAGCCACAATGCACAGCATTCAGGATCCTAGTTCCTCGTCTAGGGATCAAATCTGTGCCCCTGCATTGGAAGTACAGAGATTTAACCACTGAACCGCCAGGAAAGTCTCTATTTCATGGGATTTTAAGGACAGTAAGACAATCCTTTTTACCATAGAAAGTGTGATCACTTTCAATATTTCTAGGTTTCTTAGAAAGAAAAAATTAACTAACTTTTGGAGAGTACTTACTATGCAGCAGGCACCAGGCTAACGGCTTTACATTTTATTAATATACCTAAGATTATTAACCTGTAAGGATAGCCTTTTGGTGTGTGTCTAAAACCATCTGAATCCTCCACTTATAATTTTTGATGAAAGATTTGGTGTTAAATAAACTGAGGCTTACTTAACTAATGACTTGTGAATTAGTCATAGATGTCTCATTTTGGTATTTACAAGCTCAGACGTGGCTATTATCACATCTGATACAGTCTCATTTTATCAATAGATGTTTCTCAGAGGAAACTTTTAGTTTACTCTTCAGTTATGGCCAATTTAATATGGATTCTAAATGAGGGAATGTTTTCAATATGGATTCTATATAAAGCAAATGATATCATTACCGCAATTTTGACCTTTGAAAGCACACTGCACTGCAGAATGTTATTAATTCCCTCTCTTGTCGGCACTCACATTAAGTAACCAGCAATTTAGGCCAGGCTGTCTATAGTAGAAAATAAATCCCACAGTACATGAGAATGCATGGTTAGAAGAAAGCATTTCCTTAGCAGTGTAGAATAATGGTTAGAGCAAGGACTCTGCAGCTTGAGAGCAACTAATTTGGCAGAAATCCATTTCTGGCCACTGCTACCTATATTGCCTAAGGCAATTCTCAATCTGTTCATCCACAATAAAGAAATAATAATATCTTTCTGGCAGTCTGGCATAGGGTCACTACATTATCATTTGATTAACATGAAAGAGCAAAGTGTGAAAGACCGTCCATACATTTGAAAAGAAGAGTAGAAAAGATAACCAGTCTTTCTAACACTAGATACTGAAGCAGAGAGACAAATTCATTTACATTATATTGGCTCTAGGGATTGACCACAGCAAAATGACATGGACTTCATTCTTTTTCTAGATATACAAATAAAAAAAATATGCAAAATTAAATTGAGATTTATTTATTTGTGTAATACCTTTGGATCATCAAATTGATTATCTATGTATAGCAATATTCTGTGTATTTTAATATTCTGACACCCCCATGTGTGTTAGCATTTAATATAAACTATTTTTAAATGATCGATATATAACATTTAACAAAAAACATTTTGATTGACAAAGTATGTATAATAAATTGTGTGTGTGTGTGTGTGTATTAGTCGCTTAGTCGTGTCCAACTCTTGGTAACATCATGGACTATATAGCCCGCTAGGATCCTCTGTCCATGGGGATTCTCCAGCCAAGAATACTGGAGTGGATTGCCATTTCCTTCTCCAGGGAATCTTCCCGACCCAGGGATTGAACCTGGGTCTCCTGCATTGCAGGCAGATGCTTTACCATCTGAGCTACTAGGGAAGCCCTATAAACATATACTTATAAGCATATAATTTAGATATATATATAATATTTTAAAATAGTTTCCTGTAGGAAGTTTTATTTCTAGGCTATAAAGATATTTGAGACAATTATTTTGAGTATTTCAAAGAGTTACAATAAATATTTCATTTCAATCTATGGATATTTTTCTACACTCTTACAATAACTTTTATAGTTCAATAGCTATCCATTTGGGTTTTCTGTACCAGTAAAATTTGGCGAATTCATGACTTAGAAATATTTAACTGAAATATCTAACTTTTAACAATATGCCAAAATAAAGGCTTAATAATTTGAAGTAGAAATAAGATAAATAAAGGAGCAATCAAATCAGCTGCAAATTTAAGAAAAAAAAAGATGAATAGGGCTTATAGTATATGCTTTTAGATCCACTATTATTCATTTTTTTTAAAATTTAGACATATACTGATATACACTTTCCCTTAGCAATCACAAGTATATTTTGATATGCTAAAAATTTACTTGAGCTTTTAAAAGATTAATAAAATCTTTGATTAATTAGTAAAGACAAAAAAATACAACTGTCACTTACTCTTATTTTAGGTGTATTTTTTTACCCTGACATTGATGTCAAATGCTCATAGATTCTGATGAATTACATAAATAGAAAACTTTATTTTACCAAAATAGAGAGGTAGTCATTGACAACACAATCTTTATGAACAAGAAAAGAATTCAATAGAAATGTTGAATAAAATTTGCAATACTGATCTCAGAGTAACAAGAATAAAACTTAAAACACAAATACAACTGTACACCTAAATTTTCCTATCATAAACAAAGCCATGTTTTTAAAAAGAGTCACAATTCAACTTAAAATTCTCAGTTAAAGTAACAGGTCTATTTCTAAAATAATGGAAATTTAAATACAGTGTATAATTGCCAAATATCATTTTTCTCCACTATATCTTTTCCCCCCATTTAGGCCATGATATAATTTATATGCCTATAAAACACATGATTTAAAACATGAAAATATCTCCCTGCTCACTGACTGCATACTATATATACTGGCTAAAAGACAACAGCAGATATTAAATTTAACATTTTGTTATAGATCTTATCATTATTAAAATAGCAGTCATGTATACTTTTATATAAGAGAAGGTAATGGTACCCCACTCCAGTACTCTTGCCTGGAGAATCCCATGGACAGAGGAGCCTGGTAGGCTGCAGTCCATGGGGTCACTTAGAGTAGGACACAACTGAGCAACTTTACTTTCACTTTTCACTTTCATGCATTGGAGAAGGAAATGGCAACCCACTCCAGTTTTTCTGCCTGGAGAATCCCAGGGACGGGGGAGCCTGGTGGGCTGCCGTCTATGGGGTCACCCAGAGTTGGACACGACTGAAGCGACTTAGCAGCAGCAGCAGCAGCATACTTTCATATGGGCTTCCCAGGTGGCACTAGCAGTAAAAGAACCTGCTGGCCAATTTAGGAGACAAAGGAGATGCAGGTTCAATCCTTAGGTTGGAAAGATACCCTGGAGGAGGGCATGGGAACCCCCTCCAGTATTCTTGCCTGGAGACTCCCACAGACAGAGAAGGCTACTGTACACAGGATCACGAAGAGTTGGATACAACTGACCACACATACACATACATATGTGTGTGTGTGTGTGTGTATTTATATATGTGCTATGTTGTGCTTAGTCACTGTGTAATATTACATTTATATGAGGTAATATTATACAATTTTTAATTTAAATATTGGTGAAAATATAGTTTTTAAAAACACATGTTTATAATCCTGTGATTAAACAGTACATGCAGACTTTTTTCAAAATTATACTATAAACTTGATTTATTTTCATCATCTCATTAAGACATTAAGGAAAAGATCATTTCTATAATACTAAATTTAGAATATGAAAATAAGAAGACTCTTGATATTTATTCCACTTCATTATCATTGATGACAAAACATAGTTAAATATATATGATATTAAAATAAATTAATATGCTGATATGAGCATTATTTTATTGAACTGTTAATATCTCGAAATGTAACACTCACATCTACCCAGAAACAATTCCAAATCCAACAATAGACTTAGATAAGAATATTGAAGCCAGCTACATATGTTAAAAAAAAAAAAGATAATTTACATTTGACAGTAAATACATCTAAGGCAACTGCATTTGTTGCTTTCTTAAAACATATAACCTTACATATTTATTGGAGAAGCAATAACTTAAAATATGTTAGATAATTCAATTTATATATGAATTTACACTGTAATTTACTTTTGTTGCAGTTTTACAATGCAAGGGTATAAAAATGTAACCTTGTCTATTTGACTAAATCAGTATATCAGTGGAGTAATATATCCCATTTGGCTGTCCAGAATAATTGATACTTTCATGTTTAAATAGTTATGTTGGCACCAAGTAAACAAAGGTGCAACTATCAAAACTTAAAAAAATAAATATTTAATTCCTCAATCATAGGATGTTACAAAACACAGTTCTTGACAGTTAGATCTTATTTTCTTTTCAACCTACTGTGCAGTATTATCACAACTAAACAAGCCTCTATACAGGTTTACATATAAATTTATGAAACTTTCAAAAACTACCAATTCATTTTTGCCCATAATTTCCACTATACCTTTGAACTTAATGATTCACAGATAACAAAGAGGTAATGGTACAAGAATCAAGGGGAGAAGTAATTGTTCAGTGTTAGAAGAGGAACCATGAAAACCATCTAGCTGGCACTGCAGAATGGCACAATTTCACATATCTTTACTAGACTGGACAGTTTACGGAAGAATCTATACTGAAAAAAATTCCCTTCAAACATAGAATACTGCCCATCTCAATATTGAGCTATAAACATTCTACTCTGGCTTTGTTGAGTAGTTCTAATATCTTCTGCAATTAGCAATTCTTTTGAATCAACTTAGCATACAGCCAGTTGATTGTTTGGGGAGAAGGGAGGAAAGGGAGATGGGAGAATACCAGGGAAGTGATTCAGAGCATGTATTGCCAAACATTTTACACTGTGCATGCTATGCTTTTCCAAGTTGTCCTGTGCCCAATTAGAACCTGATTTTTTTTCTTTCAAAAAAAAAATGAATTTCTGTCTAAAGCCCCTTGACTCCTACTCCTGCTAATAAAGAATTCTCAGTCAGCAATTTGCAAAGTAGGAAAGCCAGGGATAATGGAACTGGGCAGCCTTTACAAGCAAAACAAAACACCAAAGAGAGGGAATAAAAAGGCTGACAAACAATGTAAGCTCTCCCAATGGGTTCATACTTATTTCCTCCCCCTTTAAAATGTACCATAAAAAAAGCTGAATCAACTGTGACCATAATGATGCAAAGTTTTGATTATTATGGCAAATTATACCTTTGCTATTCAGGGGAGGGCAAAAAAGTTTTGTGGCTCATCAAAAGAAGCTGGGAATAAGAGCCAAGGCCACTGACACTTGTGGTGGCAGATTAAGCTGTGAGCAGACTCTAAATAAATTCCATTCTCCCCCATCCCCAAAATACACTATTCTGGCTATTAAGACTGACTTGCATTCTATGCATGCCAGTACACTATCCATTCAGGATCACTTATTTCAGTGGGAGACAGGGAGGGCAGTCTTCTGAATTAGGAAGCTGTAACAGATTAGTTTTGTGTGTGTGTGTGTGTAACAGACTGTTAACTATGAATGATTACAGTCTCTCCTTCAAATTTAAATAAATCACATATTTTTTGAAATAGTCAAAATCTTTGCAAGTGAAGAAAAAAAGAAAAATTTTGTGCTTGTTTTAATTTCTGAACCAGGAATTTGCCTTTCTGTCAGCAAGGATATATAACTAACATCATTCTTTGAGGATCACAAAATAAGGTTTGCAAAGACATATAATTAAATCACCCAAATCAAACTTTTCAAAGATATATAAGTTTATATAAGAATAAACTGTCCAAATTATCTTGTGAACTCTTTGATTTTCTTGATTAAATGAATCTTCTTTTTGTGCTGATAAGGTTTCTTAAAAGCTGTTTTGGAAAATGTATTCCAATTTAGAACAGAAATAAAAACAGATAAATCATAAGAGGGGAAAAACATGAAGCAAATAAATTGTAATAATTCAAAGAAAACCATAACAATTCTAAAATGAAATTATAGAAAAGGAAACAATATTAAGAACCATGAACTAAAATGTCATTAAAAATATTGACAATCTATTGCAAATCCAGCATTATCACTCAAACTGAATTAACTACAAGAAAAAAAAACTTCACATTTAAACTTAATTTTAATAAAAATAGTTCCTACACTATAAAAATTTAATGACATAAAAATTTTTTAAAAGTAAGCTCATATAGGAGACAGTTTTAGATGTATTAGTACAATTTGTTTGTTCCATATTTATGATATTTAATGATATCCTTGGTTCATTTTCTACATGCTTTATATTTTTTCATCTACAAATCAAAATGTTTTCAAGCTAACTAGTACACAGGGAATAAAAGTATGTTCAAATTTATAAAAATTCATAAATAACTGTAGGTACATTTTGAGGATACTAGCTTCCTATTGACAAAAATTATCTTTACTCAGTTTCAGGAAGTGTGTCTAGAAGGCAAAAACATTGCCAATCACATCAGCCAAAGTAACAATGTAATTAAACACATGACAGGCAAAGCCTCCTCTAACCCAATGAAATGCCCTAAGTATGTATCTCAGGTCCTTCAGTGGCAGTGAGGCAAAGAAGATGAGTATCTCAAGGTCCCAGCCTCCTAAGAGATATATTTGATTGGCAAAATCTGCTTTGAGATTATTTATGTCCTATTCACAGAATAAGAATAAAGTTGAAACAAGTATTAGAATATTCTTTCTGATGCTCATGATGGCTTATCAGATATAAACTATGATCATATTAAAAATCTTGACAGTTTTCACTTTGTGGTAAGGTAAGATTACAAATATTGTTTCCTTCAAACTACAGTAATGAATTAAAACCACGATTAGGTTATTATCCCAGCTTCATTGGACTGCTTATACAGCAAAGAGGATACAGAAATTATGGGGGGAAAAAAAGAATATTGACCTTGATCCACTTTATGGCACAAATGACCTCTTTCAATGTTAAGGATACAAAGTTTCTTTAGAGGGGAACTTGGGATCATGTGGTAGATGGATTCAATCAGACAGGTCTATAGCCACCACATGCCACACTGTTGAGCTCATGGAAATTGTTGTTATAAAAAAAATGAATGAGAACAGATTTCTGTTAACATTTCCAAGTGATTTTCTCATTAATGATATATATCTTTCTCAAAAGAATATCACCAGTAAAATGTCTGTATACATAACTCAGAACACTTGGTATCTTTTTGTTGTACATTATCAAATACTGCTTTTAAAACTCTCCCTGCTGTGAACAAAGCTTTATAGATTAAATCAGATGAATAAAAAAGGGCACATGAGGGGAACATATGTATACCTATGATTGACTCATATTGATGTCTGGCAGAAACCAACACAATACTGTAAAGCAATTATCCTTCAATTAAAAATAAACAAAATTTTTTAAAAGGGTATATATTCATTTAAAAAAAATTCACCCATTCTCTCTGCAAAAATTTACTTATTAAAAAAACCATTCTGCTGCTGCTAAGTCACTTCAGTCGTGTACGACTCTGTGTGACCCCACAGACGGCAGCCCACCAGGCTCCCTTGTCCCTGGGATTCTCAACACTGTAGTGGGTTGCCATTTCCTTCTCCAATGCATGAAACTGAAAAGTGAAAGTGAAGTTGCTCAGTCATGTCAGACGCTTAGCGACCCCCATGCGCTGAAGCCCACCAGGCTCCTCCGTCCATGGGGTTTTCCAGGCAAGAGTACTGCAGTGGGGTGCCACTGCCTAACCATTCAGTAGTATACTATTTTCATTAACACAGATTAATTACAGTTATATAAATTAATGAGATATCAGTAAATGGTCTCTGTAATACAGTGTACTGTGTTCCCTAAAAATTCCTATGTTCAATCCCTAACACCCAAGTTGACTGTATTTGGAGACAGGGCCCTTAAGGAAGTCATTAAATTTAAATGAGCTCATAGGGTAGGCCCTAATCCAGTAAGACCTGTGTCCTAATAGGAAGAGGAACAGACACAAGGGATCTCTGAATGTCAAATATAAGGAAATGGCCACATGTGGACCCAGTGGGAAGGCAAACACTTACAAGCCTAGGAGAGAAGCCTCCAAATAACACTTCGCTGACACTTGATCTTGGCTTTTTAGCCTCCACAAATGCAAGGGAATAAATTTCTGTCCTCCAAGCCACCAAGCCTATGATATTTTCTTACAGCAGCCCTCACAGACTAATTCAGTCTCCATAAACACTAGTTTTTCTCTTTAACTACTTAGAAATATAAAGTTGAGGAACTCATTTAATTCTTCTGAACTTCAGTTTCTTCACTTATAAAATAAGCCTAGGCTAACTAAGGGTTAGTAAATATAAGATACGCATGCCACCAGTTTTTGTTTCCTTGCCAACAGTAGACAAACTACTCCTGGTTAAACACATCAAATAACAAATTAATAAAATAATGATTAGCTGACTGAAAACTAAATTCAGAAGAGGCACTAGCCTAAAGAATGCCAAAAATCTAGTTATATTAAGTGCCTTTGGTAACTACTTGGAATTTTAAGAGAATTAATCATAAGACATATTGCCTCAAAGATAGTTTGTGGAAGTTATGAAAACTGATATATTCTCAGCTACATAAAGTACCTTGGGCCTTTCAAGGATGCTGATTTCATTGGAATTAATGGAAATTAAGAAAATGTTCAACATACTGGTGATACTATTTTAATTTTTACTTCTTACCACTTTAGGAATTTTACCTTCACCCTCTCAAACTCCAAGCCTTATTCATATTTTAATGCTCAGAGTTATGAAGCCATTTACACTTTTGTTAAAAACTTAACCCTTGGGCACTAATTGCCTTAAATACCAAAATGCATTTACATAGATTCAACCATAATGTCAATAGCAACAAGTCGTCAATATTTAGTTCTACTCATTCAAGTTCTGACTCTTTCATTGTTGCTGTTGTTACTAAGTCCTCAGTTCAGTTCAGTCATTCAGTTGTCTCCAAATCTTTGTGACCCCATGGACTGCAGCATGCCAGGCTTCCCTGTCCATCACCAACTCCCGGAGCTTGCTCAAATTCATGTGCATTGAGTCAGTGATGCCATCAGATATCTCGTCCTCTGTCATCCCTTCTCCTGCCTTCAAACTTTCCCAGCATCAGGAGCTTTTCAAATGAGTCAGTTCTTCACATCAGATGGCCAAAGTATTGGAGCTTCAGCTTCTGCATCAACCTTCCAATGAATATTCAGGACTAATTTCCTTTAGGATTGACTGATTTGATCCCCTTGCAGTTCAAGAAACTTTCAAGAGTCTTCTCCAACACCACAGTTCAAACGCATCAATTCTTCCACACTCAGCCTTCTTTATGGTCCAACTCTCACATCCATACATGACTACTGGAAAAACCATACCTTTGATTATAGGGATCTTTGTCAACAAAGTAATGCTTCTGCTTTTTAACACACAGTTTAGGTTGGTCATAGCTTTTATTCTAGGGAGCAAGTATCTTTTAATTTCATGGCTGTAGTCACTATCTGCAGTGATTTTTGGAGCCCAAGAATATAAAGTCTGTCACTGTTTCCATTACTTCCCCAACTATTTGCCATGACGTGATGGGACCAGATGCCATGATCTTCGTTTTTAGAATTTTGAGTTTTAAGCCAGCTTTTTTCACTTTTCTCTTTCACCTTCATCAAGAAGATCTTTAGTTCCTCTTCACTTTCTGTCATAAGGGTGGTGTCATTTGTGTACCTGAGATTACTGATATTTCCCCCAGTAATCTTGATTCCAGCTACCTTTCATCAAGCCCCACATTTTGCAAGATGTATTCTGCATATAAGTTAAATAAGCAGGGTGACAATATACAGCCTTGGCCTACTCCTTTCCCAATTTGGAACCAGTCTGGTGTTCCATGTCCAGTTCTAACTGTTGCTTCTTGACCTGAATACAGATTTCTCAGGAGGCAGTTAGGATGCTCTGATACCCCCATGTCTTTCATAATTTTCTGCAGTTTGCTGTGGTCTACAGAGTCAAAGTCTTTAGTGTAGTCAATGAAGCAGATTTTTTTTAGGAATGCTCTTGCTTTTTCTATGACCCAACAGATGCTGGTGATTTTCTCTCTTGTTCCTCAGCCTTTTCTAAACCCAGCTTGTACATCTGGAAGTTCTCGGTTCATATACTGTTGAAGTCTAGTTTGGAGGATTTTGAGCATGACCTTGCTCTCATGTGAAATGAGTACAATCATGTGGGAGTTTGAACATCCTTTGGCATTGCCTTTTTGGGGGATTTGCATTAAAACAGTCCTTTGGCCACTGCTGAATTTTTCAAATTTGCTGGCATATTGAGTGCAGCACTTTAACAGCATCATCTTTTAGGATTTGAAATACCTTTTATCAAATACCAAAAATTTCTACCTAAGAAAAATCACCCTCAAACTAAATATACCTAGTACCTAATTTTACTTTCCCCACATATCAATTTTTTTCTTAGCTTACTGTTGATGTAACAAGCACTATAATTTTAAAGATCACATGGTGACAAACAATATAAATTGGAGCTAGGGAAGCAGTAAAACATCTTATGCAAGTGCCAGGAGTTACTCAATGAAAGGTTGCTTCCTATGTGTGCCATCCTCTAGATTTGTACTGTCCAACCACAGTGAGAAAGGTGCTGATGGTTTTCTCCCATTTTTTGGTCCTTCCTTTTCTAATCTTCTCATCTACCATTTTCAGATCTATATAAATGCATTTCATTAGGTAACACTTTCATGTTTAAGCATCAGGAACAGTCCCCTTACTACTGTCTCATAAACTGAATTTAAATTCATTTGATAGCTTTTAAGGCCTTCAAAAATCCAACTATACTCTTCCTAGCTATCTAAATATATTCTCTGCTCTATGCAATCCAGTTTCTTTATTATCCCAAATACTTACAAACGTTCAAAACTGTTTTACTTTCTTATTCATTTTCCATTGACTACATTCTGCTTCCTTCTAACTACATCATTTTTAATTAAATAAGTATAAATTTATCACCCACTGTGTATCATCTTTTATATTCAAATACAAATTCCACTGTATTCAGTTAGTTTTTCCTGAATACACTGGCACTCACTCATTTGTAATCATCATTGCAGATAATCTCAATAGCTATCCTTTTTGAAGTGTTTACTCTTGTCCACATGGCCCATTAGGCAATTTACATACATCTTTTCTGTTTTCTTCCCAACCCCTCTGTGGATTTATTTTATACTTTCTTTTCCACAAATAATAAACCTGAGGCTCAGAGCCCTCATAAAGCTTAGTCTAAACTATAGGAATTAGGATTAGATCTATACTGATTTCTGTGAGTCACTATTATTTAGTGTCCCTAATTAGATTCCAAGTGGTAGGAGGACAAAGAATATCACTTACTTTTTGTATCCCTCTAGTACTCAACACTGTGCTGAACATTTAAAAGGTCATCAATTACATTCAGTTGATTACTAAGTTAAATGTTCCAGGCTGGAACTTCAGGTTGCTCAGGCCATACAAGTGAGACTTTTCTACCATGAAAAGTCTTATTTGAGCTAAGATGCTCATTTTTTTAACTCCACTCAGTAAAAGAGAAAAAAAATTATTTAAAGAGATAAGGCATTATCTCTTTAAATACCTAAGCATTATCTCTTTAAACGCCCCCCCAAAAAAATGGTTTGTGTGAACAACAGGAAAATTTAAATTTAGTAGCAAGGTTGTTCTATTATGAATGTTTATCTACTTGAAAAATAAAATGGGAATAGTATATAAAATATTTTAAATTATATTGAATTTTTTCACTTTAAATCTTAAAGAATGCAATGCTGGCATAGACTAGAAGACATAGGCTTTCATTTACAGTACTGGAGAACCTGAAATGCGAAACCCAGATGGCAGCAGGCCAAGTATAACCGAGTCCTCCATCAACCAGTTCTACATCTCATATTCACTTTTTCCTTAACTAATGGTTAATATATTTATTATCCTATGGTTGAAAACAGGGAAACCTGAAATACAGAATAGTTAAGTCCTCTATTTTCTGTAAATAGCTACTTATGGCCCTTGCAGGCTCATGGACACAAATTTAAATTTATAGGCAGATTTCCATTAAGTTGCTTGAATTCTTCATAAAGAAAAATATGAATCTACAGCCCAACTGATTTGATTCAAGGTGTAGGACCTCTATTGACACTGAACAAAGAATTCCATGTTGAATGCTATACTGATCAGTTTCTTTGCCTAGCTTGTAAGGTCTGACATGAAAAAATGACTGATTACATCTCTGACCACCACTATAGTGACACATAGCTACCTGCAATTCTTAGTACACTGCGTCTTATTTTCTACTCCCAGGCTGTTGTACATACTCACCCCTTGATCAGAATAGACTTTTCACCCAATCATCTCTCAAGGTGAGTTTAACGTTGTACTAAATAGTAAAATAAAAACAAAAAGCAGTACCCTCTTATACTGTTGGTGGGAATGCAAACTAGTACAGCCACTATGGAGAACAGTGGGGAGATTATTTAAAAAACTGGAAATAGAACTGCCTTATGACCCAGCAATCCCACTGCTGGGCATACACACCGAGGAAACCAGAATTGAAAGAGACACGTGTACCCCAATGTTCATCACAGCACTGTTTATAACAGCCAGGACATGGAAGCAACCTAGATGTCCATCAGCAGATGAATGGATAAGAAAGCTGTGGTACATAGACACAATGGAGTATTACTCAGCCATTAAAAAGAATACATTTGAATCAGTTCTAATGAGGTGGATGGAATTGGAGCCTATTATACACAGTGAAGTAAGCCAGAAAGAAAAACACCAATACAGTATACTAACACATATATATGGAATTTAGAAAGATGGTAACAATAACCCTGTATACGAGACAGCAAAAGAGACACTGATGTATAGAACAGTCTTTTGGACTCTGTGGGAGAGGGAGACGGTGGGATGATTTGGGAGAATGGCATTGAAATACGCATAATATCATATACGGAACGAGTCGCCAGTCCAGGTTTGATGCACGATACTGGATGCTTGGGGCTGGTGCACTGGGACGACCCAGAGGGATGGTATGGGGAGGGAGGAGGGAGGAGGGTTCAGGATGGGGAACACGTGTATACCTGTGGCGGGTTCATTTTGATATATAGCAAAACCAATACAATATTGTAAAGTTAAAAAATAAAATAAAAATAAATAATAAAAAGTAAAACAAAACAAAACCAAAAAAAAGCAGTAACTAATATTTAAAGTAGCAGAAGAGAGACTTCCCTGGCAGTCCAGTGGTTGAGAACGCACCTTCCAATGCAGGGGACCTGGGTTCTATCTCTTGTTGGGGAACTAAGATCCCCATGCTGCCAGGCAACTAAGGCCACATGCTGCACCTAGCGAAAGCCTGGGTACTATAATGAAGACTCAGCACAGCCGAAAAAAATAGGAGCAGAGGAAATCCCCAACGTTAATTCTATTGAAGCCTGGGCACTATAATGAAGACCCAGCACAGCCGAAAAAAATAGGAGCAGAGGAACTCCCCAACGTTAATTCTATTGAAGCCTGGGCACTATAATGAAGACCCAGCATAGCCAAAAAGAAACAGGAGCAGAGGAAATCCCCAAAGTTAATTCTATTGACACAACACTTTTGCACTTGAGAATTAAAGTGATATCAACTATAATGATGATAACTGATGATAATACTAAATAAAATTTATTAAGTGGTCAGTATATCATCATTCAGTTATTTTTTCTTATTTCCTTGGTCAAATTTTCTCAACTTTGAACATTTCTTCTTAGTTTTATTCATCTCCTTGATTGTCTCTGTGGCCCCATGTTTAGTACTGCATCAAAGTTTGACAATATTAACTGAAAATACTACAAAGCTGCCCTGCATGCTTATAGACTAATACATTGTCTATGTTATATTATATCCTAACATTATATTATCATTATATTATATACTATGCGCTACCAGTATATTAGCTATTATAAAGTTCTGCACAGAAATACAGTAATATCTATTACCATTTATGAAATAATTTTGACACTAAAGTATTTAGAAGTAAAGATTTTAATTTCATTTTAAAAAAGAAAGTAGACGTTCTTAAATACTATAACATATTATTACAACCACTGATTGTTTTTTTCTCTTACAATTCTGAATATTTTATAATGTCACTACATTTATAGTGAGTAAAATTAAAGTCCACATTCATTTACTACTCAGCATCAGTAGTGAAAGTTTCAATTTTGTGAATTCACAGTTAAACCCTTCAATCTGTAGTTGATACCTTCGAGCAAAATATTTCATTTAATTATCGAAAGAACTGGGACAAATACTAAGTGTATAAAGCACTGGTAAAAATAAGTGAGTTTCATGGAATAGCTATCTTAAAAGTCAATAATATTATTAAGTTATCATGTGATCATTTGTTTGGGCTTCTCTAGTAGCTCAGTGGTAAAGAACCCATATGCAATGCAAGAGACTGCCTTAATGCAGTAGACATGGGTTTGATTCCTGGGTCAGGAAGATGCCCTAGAAATGGGAATGGCAGCTATCTCCAGTATTCCTGCTGGGAAGTCCCACAGACAGAGGAGCCTGGCAGGCGTCCACTGGGTCGCAAGAGTCAGACACGACTTAGCAACTAAATCACCACCACCATGCTCATTTGTTCATGTTTTAAAAATATTTTCTGTTTCCACACAACAAAGTAGCTGTCAATATGCCAGTAACCACATAACGATAAGAAATACAGCTATGTGAAGTTCAGAAACAGTTTCTTTATTCAAACATCCAAGGATTAAGGAATGAGTGTAATATACTATTCTAAATGTACTATAATGAAAAGTTATCAATGCAAAGAAACAATGTAAAAAATACTCAATGTTTATACAGATCACATTTATTAACATCTGATCAGGAATGATAATACAAAATTAGCTTGAGCCAGAAAGATCTTTTAAAAAACTCTGTGTCAATGTTATTGCCAAGAAGGCCATTTCCACAGCTCTTTATCTTTAATAAGCTATTTTTGGCAAATGGAGAAAGGAAAATGAAAAAGCATCAAATGGACAAGATATAACAAGATAAAAATGACACAAGAAAGAATCTAAATTAATCCATTGTCCCTGATATTTTCAAACAGAAAATTCAACTTTCCAGTCACATGTTTCTTTCATATAACTCTTTACTGCGTGTGTGGATGTATATGCACAGGCAATGTATGTTTCCACACTGTACAGAGAGAAGTTGAAGGCTATATGATAAAACATTATATGCATTTTTGAATATTTAAAATAAAACACAAAATGAATATACTACAAAGTCATATCTAAGGCACTTGATTCAGTTATAAATGCAAAAAACACAAAAGAATGATTTTTGTAGTAACGCTAAGAACAGAAAGTCTCTTTATAGCTCTATCTAAATAAGACTTAAATCTCATATGTTCTGTTGCACTGCTACATGATTATGGAAATATGACATACACAAACATACACATATGTTATGTGGTAGGAACAGACTCATGATTGATGTGTTGTTTTAAGAAATGAACATCAGGAATGAAACTCACTTATTTTAAGATAGTATACTCAACAAAAATCTATTTTGAAAGTATACATTTAAACTATACTTATATATTATTTTTATTAAATACACTGTATTTATACTAAATATATTTTATTTAAATATACTAAACTATTACATAATTTTCTTTCAGGCATTTCAGGCACTTTGGAAATCTTTACCCTTTATAATTGTTATATAGCATCCTTTTTTTTAATAATTGTCAAAATTACATTTGGAATATTATAGCAATTGATGACACTTGGTTACACTAGAGATCGAACTAAATATGCTTTGTTTCTTTTTATTTATTCAAATTCTACACATATAATACTATCAAAGTTAAGAAAAGGTCCACTTGTCATAGTGAAGTGGATGAACCTAGAACCTGTTGTACAGAGTAAAGTGAAGGTGAAAGTGAAAGTCGCTCAGTGGTGTCCGACTCTTTGAGACCCCATAGATTATACAGTCCATGGAATTCTCTAGGCCAGAATATTGGACTGGGTAGCCTTTCCCTTCTCCAGGGATCTTCCCAACCCAGGGATCGAACCCAGGTCTCCCGCATTGCAGGCAGATTCTTTATCAGCTGAGTCACAAGGAAGCCCAAGAAAACTGGAGTGCTTGGTCTATCCCTTCTCCTGCAGATCTTCCCGACCCAGGAGTCAAATTGGGGTCTCCTGCATTGCAGGCGGATTCTTTACACTAGAGAGTAAACTAAGTCAGAAAAAGAAAAACAAATATTATATACTAATGCATGCTGATGAACCTATTTGTAGGGCAGGATATAGCATATATTAACACATACTGATGAACCCATTTGCAGGGCAGGAATAGAGACCAGCACATAGAGAACAGATTTTGGACGTAGTAGGGGAAGAAGAGAGTGAGACTGAATTGAGAAATTAGCACTGAAATATACACATTACCATATGTAAAACAGATAGTGGGGAAATTGCTATATAATACTGGGAGTTCAACCTGGTGCTCTGTGACAACCTAGAGGGGTGGGAAGGAGATTCAAGGGGGAGGTGATATATGTATACTTACAGCTGATTTATATTTGTTGTATGGAAGAAACCAACACAATATTGTAAAGAAATTATCCTCAAATTAAAAAAAATTTTTAATTGTATATTGACTGGTCAGAATTCAATCAATATGATTTTCCTAAGCAAAGACTATGGGCATGAGATAGAGGGTTTCCTTTTTGCACTCATTGTTTTGTTTAAAATGATTGCTTTTTCACAACTTAAAAGCAATCTTAGTAGTATTCCAACTGAAAAACTGTTAATGTACTTCTATATCAAATGAAGTTCACACTAATTACTGTGCATTTATATGCTGTTTAAAATAGTGACAAGCTTAAAACATTATCTATCTTTCACAGGAAAAGTAATTCAAATTACCTAAACATAATGAAAATACTAAGTCAGAGTTCTATTAAAAAAAAAAAAAAGGTGAGTCAGTTCAGAAGGTTAGATAAAGGCCAAAAGAGTTTAGTTCAAAAGTAGTTGTGCCTTAAATAATAAAGGAACCACTTGTGGGGAGTTATTTTCACTCTTCCTTGGAGAAGTGCACAAAACATAATGTCAATGCTATCCTTCTCATTGTATGAGTTGCCAGACAACGCTGTGTGGTTAACTGTACTGTGTTGCTTGGTAAACCATAAGCAAAGTAGAACTATCACATATATATGTGTGATGTGAGAAAGACATTGATTTTCCATGTTTCCTTTCTCAATCTAAGAGGTGTACTTAACTTGCAAGTAATAGCAGCATGTCTTCAAATGACACCAAATCAAGCTTAAATTTAGCTTTTTTTTTTTTGTCTTACCAATCAAACATTTACTGGTTTGACCACTACAACTATGTTGTGATGAAAGGCTCATAACTATTAAAGCACAGATAGGAACTCTAAGAATATAGATAAGACATTTTTTTCTTCTCCATATTCCGGCAAATGGTCTTCTACTAATTCACAGTTTCTGTGTGAAAGAAAGGAAGGAGGCAGGAAGGAAAAAAGGAAGGAAAAATGGTTGTAGAACTCTTCCCTAATTTGTAAAATATATAAACTTAGTTTTTCAGAACACTCTATTGACAATCAAATCTTCTTCAACAATTATTACATGGTCACCACTTTACTGGGAATTATGGTGGATATGATTCAACTCTGGAGACAAAACATAGAGAACTTTTAGGTGTTAATTCTGCTAGCTTTCTGAGATTCAAGAAAAGAAAGAAGAGTGCTGGGAAGATAAACGGAAGGAAGCTTTATGCCAGCAGTGAGACTGGAGCTTTATAGTACATGGGAAGTTCATTCCAGGTGGAAGTAACTGGTACAAAACACCTGTTTAGTTGTCTGTGTTATCTAAGACAATTCTTTCTACTTTTACTATAATCACTTAAGTACATATTATTGCCCTCCAACTAACCAGGGGTTGATATTAAAAACTATAGTTACATATTTTCAATGTCCTAACAGAGCTCTGAGCACAGTTACTTACTTTGTCTATTATCATTGCTTAATGGATAACTGGTTCAACAAATTGCTTTTCATTTTTATGTACACGTTTTCTTAAATATGTCCTAATCTTGACTTCTATTCATTATACCAGTATCCTTAAATTGCATTTTAGAATAAAAGTGTCCCCAAATTTATGACAGGCACTATCTTCTAGCCCCTGCTGCTGCTGCTAAGTTGCTTCAGTTGTGTCCGACTCTGTGCGACCCCATAGACGGCAGCCCACCAGGCTCCCCCATCCCTGGGATTCTCCAGGCAAGAACACTGGAGTGGGTTGCCATTTCCTTCTCCAATGCATGAAAGTGAAAAGTGAAAGTGAAGTCGCTCAGTCGTGCCCGACTCTTAGTGACCCCATGGACTGTAGCCCACCAGGCTCCTCCGTCCATGGGATTTTAAAGACAAGATTACTGGAGTGGGGTGCCATTGCCTTCTCCGTCTTTTATCCCCAGTGGCTGATAATTCTTAATGAATATGGAAGTTGCTTTTTCTTTTCTCAAGAAAAACATCCTAAAAGTAAGCAATAGCAATTGTGACCCTATCTGTGGAAGTTTATGAGACTGATTTGTAGACAGCTCGAGTTACAGTATTAAGGTCCGTCTAGACAAAGCTATGGTTTTTCTAGTAGTCATGTACAGATGTGAGAGTTGGACTATAAAGAAAGCTGAGTGCAGAATTGACGCTTTTGAACTGTGGTGTTGGAGAAGACTCGAGAGTCCTTTGGACTGCAAGGAGATCCAACCAGTCCACCCTAAAGGAGATCAGTCCTGAATATCCATTGGAAGGACTGATGCTTAAGCTGAAACCCCAATAATTTGGTCACCTGATGCGAAGAACTGACTCACTGGAAAAGACCCTGATGCTGGGAAAGATTGAAGGTGGAAGGAGAAGGGGACAACAGAGGACAAGATGGTTGGATGGCATCACCAACTCAATGGATATGAGTTTGAGTAAACTCTGGGAGTTGGCGATGGAAGGGAAGCCTGGTGTGCTGCAGTCCATGGGGTCACAAAGAGTTGGACATGACTGAGTGACTTAACTGAACTGAACCGTAAACACCTCACCAAAATTCTTGTCCAGATTTTTAGCAGTGACTTAAGATAAGTCACTCAATATGCCAGCAAATTTGGAAAACTCAGCAGTGGCCACAGGACAGGAAAAGGTCAGTTTTCTTTCCAATCCCAAAGAAAGGCAACGCCAAAGCATGCT
Source organism: Bos taurus (assembly GCF_002263795.3). Taxonomy (NCBI): domain Eukaryota; kingdom Metazoa; phylum Chordata; class Mammalia; order Artiodactyla; family Bovidae; genus Bos; species Bos taurus. The sequence continues at coordinate 100,325,044 of NC_037329.1, forward strand.
CAAACTACCACACAATTGCACTCATCTCCAACACCAGTAAAGTAATGCTTAAAATTCTCCAGGCCAGGCTTCAGCAATATGTAAACCATGAACTTACAGATGTTCAGGCTGGTTTTGGAAAAGGCAGAGGAACCAGAGATCAAATTGCCAACATATCCTGGATCACTGAAAAGCAAGAGAGTTCCAGAAAAACATCTACTTCTGCTTTATTGACTATGCCAAAGCCTTTGACTGTGTAGATCACAATATAAACTGGAAAATTCTGAACCTGACCTGCCTCTTGAGAAACCTATATGCAGGTCAGGAAGCAAGAGTTAGAACTAGACATGGAACAAAAGACTGGTTCCCAATAGGAAAAGGAGTACATCAAGGCTGTATATTGTCACGCTGCTTATTTAACTTACATGCAGAGTACATCATGAAAAACGCTGAGCTGGAAGAAGCACAAGCTGGAATCAAGATTTCCCAGAGAAATATCAATAACCTCAGATATGCAGATGACACCATCCTTATGGCAGAAAGTGAAGAAGAACTAAAGAGCTTCTTGATGAAAGTGAAAGAGGAGAGTGCAAATGTTGGCTTAAAGCTCAACATTCAGAAAACTAAGATGATGGCATTTGGTCCCATCACTTCATGGCAAATAGATGGGGAAACAGTGGAAACAGTGGCTGACTTTATTTTTCTGGGCTCCAAAATCACTACAGATGGTGACTGCAGTCATGAAATTAAAGGACACTTGCTCCTTGGAAGGAAAGTTATGACCAACCTAGACAGCATATTCAAAAGCAGAGACATTGCCAAGAAAGGTCCATCTAGTCAAGGCTACGGTTTTTCCACTGGTCATGTATGGATGTTGAGAGTTGGACTATAAAGAAGGCTGAACGCAGAAGAATTGATGCTTTTGAACTGTGGTGTTGGAGAAGAGTCTTGAGAGACCCTTGGGCTGCAAGGAGATCCAACCAGTCCATCCTAAAGGATATCAGTCCTGGGAGTTCTTTGGAGGGACTGATATTGAAGCTGAAACTCCAATACTTCGGCCACCTGATGCGAAGAGCTGTCTCACTGGAAAAGACCCTGATACTGGGAAATATTGAGGGCAGGAGGAGAAGGGGACAACAGAGGATGAGATGGTTGGATGGCATCAGCGACTCACTGGACATGGGTTTGGGTGGACTCTGGGAGTTGGTGATGGACAGGGAGGCCTGGCGTGCTGTGCTTCATGGGTTCACAAAGAGTCAGACATGACTGAGACTGAACTAAGACAAGTGGACTGGCCTATAACTGCTGGGATCATTTCAGCAACTTACCTAGAGCACTCTTTTCAGTGAACCTCAGTCATTTCCCTCACTCCTTCTTATGGCTGAGGGAGACCATATAAGGGAAAGGGTCCTAATGGTCTAGGACTGGGAAGCAAAGAGCTATAATATTGGCTCTACTATTCTGCTTTCAAAGAGACAAGAATCTTGAAATGACTATGACATTACATTAGCAGAAAAACTGATGGGAAGGTCAGATCCAAAGGTTCATTTGATTTTTCTTCTTAGTCCAAAGCCATTTAATACGTATATTTTAATTTTATAACTATTTCAATACAGCAGTATATATGTAAGAACAAATTAAATGTATTTAAACATAAAAATAGCAGTAATTCCTGCTGGCATAATGACATATTACAGCATTCATTTTCACTCTTCATTTCTACCTAGTGCCAGTTTTCTAAAAGTAATGGAAACCAATATGGATTTTCCAAAGAAAACATCTGGCATTTGAGTTTCAAGAGTGAATTTCAGGTCAAGAAAACATAAATGTAAAGAAATAATAGAATTTTTGTTCTTAAATACCATGTTTGTGGAGGAAGAAAAAAAACATATAGTAAACTTGATGTTCCATAATATGTTGTTTTTATTATATTTAAAAGAGAGGGAATTTTTATGTAGCTGCAATCTTCATGTTTATGACAGAAAAATTCAGCAGTGTTGGTAGAATAACTGGAAGATTACACTTTTGTGCAAATAAACAACTTAGGTGAACTAATTCAGCTGTGATTGATCTAGGGCTGACAAATTAAATTTTAAAAACCACATAAAATGGCAGTTTAAAAGCTTTTTTGTAAAATATACTTCAGCATATTGAATAAATGCATCATACCTCTAAGCTTAATTCTATATTTAAAATCAATTCTAATTAGGGTGTGGAGTTTGTAGAAAAATTCAAATGTATAGTGCACAGTGTTTTGATCAAAGGATACACAGCAGAATACAGGTGGGTGAAGCTGCTAAATGCATTTGTCACTCATAGACAAACCAAGTTTTCCTTTTCAAATAAACTAGGGAAATCCTACTTTTCTGTCTATAAGAGTTAACACTCAATCCAAACATTAAAACACGTCCCTGCATGATCACAATTCTCTGTATAAATTAGATAACTCTCTTCTTGATATAAAATAAAGAAGCCTACTTTCTATTATTATACCTATGTAAAACTTCAAGGACTGGAATTCTTGCTATTATTTCTACTTTGTAGTTTAATCTTTCTAGTTCCTATACATAGAAAAGTTGTAAATCCCTCTGTCATGAGAGAAAGGGTAGTTGTAATTTTTTTCGTAATACTTCACAATATTAGTATAAGTTCAAGTATAAAATACCTGGGGGAAAATCTCAGCAACCTACATTCCAGGAAAATACAATTAAAAATATGAAATTTCCAAACAAAATTTATATACTGAAAACTCCGATTTTTAAATTATCCCACATTCAAGATTTGACAATCTTATTTAATTGTTTTCTCTACATTAAAAAAAAATCTCTAGGTTATCTATATTTCTTTTCACAAAAAAATAATGCTTATCTAATGCCTTTATTTTCTGTATTTGCTGAAATGTTAAGACAGGTGACTTTCTCCATGTATCTTCCTCTCCCTATAGCCTCCCACCCTGATCCTCAGGTTTCTTTGTCTGTTTCGTCTCTTCTCACTTGGTATCTTCTACTTAAATGTTTTCATCAACTCCCATGGATTCCCGTTTTACGTAAATACTTATTTCCTAACTTCTATATTTGGTTCATATCTCTTTCTTAGCATTCGGGTGCCATTATATATTGGGTTGGCCAAAATGTTCATTTGGGTTTTATGGAAAATATGGTATGGAAAAATCCAAACGAAGATTTTGGCCAATTCAATATTTGTATTCTGGCTCTCCTTGATGTCTCATTGGCCCATCAACTACTAACTTGTCGAGCACATCCTAGAATCTTAATTCCCTTTTATCTCCAGGTTTGAGGTGGGATATGGCAGAATTATCTACCCATTTTCTTAGTACCGACACTGTGTGTAACCATGCCCTGTCAGATAATTCTGCCAAATAAATCTTGAACTCATTCCTCTTTCCCTATATAGCAATCAGAAAGCCTTCTGCTCATTCCCATACCACCCAGAGCATCCTCGCTCATAAAATCAGATATACTTTCCTATCTGAAATTTTATTAATAAGTTTTATCATTTTCCCCTGAAGGAAAATTTCTGAGGGCCATGGCAACCCACTCAGTACTCTTCCCTGGAAAATCCCATGGGCAGAGGAGCCTGGTGGGCTACAGTCCATGGGGTCGTGAAGAGTCGGACAGGACTGAGTGACTTCACTTACATTTTTCACTTTCACGCATTGGAGAAGGAAATGGCAACCCACTGCATTGTTCTTGCCTGGAGAATCCCAGGGACGGGGGAGCCTGGTGGGCTGCAGTCTATGGGGTCGCACAGAGTCAGACACAACTGAAGTGACTTAGCAGCAGCAGCAGCAGCAGGCCCCAACCATACTTTGTCTTCTACCATTTACTCTGACTTCCATTGTTATTACTTATATAACTACACTCCTTGTTCTTTTAGAAGTGATCACTTTTCATCAAATGTTTTATTAGTTTGTCCCTACAATACTAACAATATATTTGAGTATAGGAGTCATCATTTCCCAGGTGGTTCAGTAAAAAAGAATCTGCCTGACAATGCAGGAGATTCAGGAGACACGCGTTTGATTCCCCCGAGTCAAGAAGATCCCCTGGAGTAGGTATTGGCAACCTGCTCCAGTATTTTTGCCTGGAAAATTCCAAGGACAAAGAAGCCTGGTAGGGTTGCAAAGACTCAGATAGGACTGAGTGATTGTGTGTGCACACAGGAGTTATTGTCTTCAGACTGTGTTTCTCCGATTATCTCCCTACTGCTTTACAGTAGTGATATTTGTCTTGTTCATTTGTTTATCCTTAGTATCCTTAGTATTGCATGGAATCAAGATTGCTGGTAGAAATATAAAAAACCTCAGATATGTAGATGATACCACTTCAATGGAAGAAAGTGAAGAGGAACTAAAGAGGAACTAAAGAGCTTGATGAGAGTGAAAGAGGAGCATGAAAAATTTGGCTTTACACTAAACATTAAAAAAAAAAAAAGCTAAGATCATGGCATCTGGTCCCATCACTTCATAGTAAACAGAAGAGAGAAAAATATAAACAGTGAAAATTTTTGTTTTCTTGGACTCCAAAATCACTGTGGACAGTGACTACAGCCATGAAATTATAAAAGACACTTGCTCCTTCAAAGAAAAGATATGACCAACCTAGATAGCATATTAAGAAGCAGAAACATCACTTTGTCAACAAAGGTCCATACAGTCAAAGCCATGCTTTTTCCAGTAATCATGAGTGGATGTGAGAGTCAGAGCATGAAGAAGGCTGAGCACCAAAGAACTGATGCTTTCAGAAGAAGGCTCTTGAGAATTCCTTGGGCTGCAAGGAATTCAAACCAGTCAATCCTAAAGTGGTGCTGGGAAAACTGGTCAACCACTTGTAAAAGAATGAAACTAGAACACTTTCTAACACCATACACAAAAATAAACTCAAAATGGATTAAAGATCTAAACCTAAGACCAGAAACTATAAAACTCCTAGAGGAGAACATAGGCAAAACACTCTCCAACATACATCACAGCAGGATCCTCTATGACCCACCTCCCAGAATATTGGAAATAAAAGCAAAAATAAATGGGACCTAATTAAACTTAAAAGCTTCTGCACAACAAAGGAAACTATTAGTAAGGTGAAAAGACAGCCTTCAGAATGGGAGAAAATAATAGCAAATGAAGCAACTGACAAACTAATCTCAAAAATATACAACCAACTCCTACAGCTCAACTCCAGAAAAATAAATGACCCAATCAAAAAATGGGCCAAAGAACTAAATAGACATTTCTCCAAAGAAGACATACAGATGGCTAATAAACACATGAAAAGATGCTCAACATCACTCATTATCAGAGAAATGCAAATCAAAACCACTATGAGGTACCATTTCACGCCAGTCAGAATGGCTGCGATCCAAAAGTCTACAAGCAATAAATGCTGGAGAGGGTGTGGAGAAAAGGGAACTCTCTTACACTGTTGGTGGGAATGCAAACTAGTACAGCCACTATGGAGAACAGTGTGGAGATTCCTTAAAAAACTGGAAATAGAACTGCCTTATGATCCAGCAATCCCACTGCTGGGCATACACACTGAGGAAACCAGAAGGGAAAGAGACACGTGTACCCCAATGTTCATCACAACACTGTAGCCAGGACACAGAAGCAACCTAGATGCCCATCAGCAGATGAATGGATAAGAAAGCAGTGGTACATATACACAATGGAATATTACTCAGCCATTAAAAAGAATACATTTGAATCAGTTCTAATGAGATGGATGAAACTGGAACCTATTATACAGAGTGAAGTAAGCCAGAAAGAAAAACACCAATACAGTATACTAACACATATATATGGAATTTAGAACGATGGTAACAATAACCCTGTGTACAAGACAGCAAAAGACACACTGATGTATAGATCAGTCTTATGGACTCTGTGGGAGAGGGAGAGGGTGGGAAGATTTGGGAGAATGGCATTGAAACATGTATAATATCATGTATGAAATGAGTCACCAATCCAGGTTCGATGCACGATACTGGATGCTTGGGGCTGGTGCACTGGGACGACCCAGAGGGATGGTATGGGGAGGGAGGAGGGAGGAGGGTTCAGGATGGGGAACTCATGTATACCTGTGGCGGATTCATTTCGATATTTGGCAAAACTAATACAATATTGTAAAGTTTAAAAATAAAATAAAATTTAAAAAAAATTAAAATAAATAAATAAATAAATGAAATCAACCCTGAATATTCATTGGAAGGTCTGTTACTGAAGCTGAAGCTCCAATTCTTTAGCTACCTGATGCAACATCTGACTCACTGGAAAAGATTCTGATGCTGGAAGAGATCCTGATGCTGGGAAAGATCAAAGGCAAAAGGAGAAAGGAGCAGCAGCAGATGAAACGGTTAAATAGCATCACTAACTCAATAGACAAGAATTGGAGCAAATTCCGAGAGATAGTGGATGATCGAGAAGATGTTCATGCTTCAGTCCATGGGGCCACAAAGAGTCAGACACAACTTAGTGAGTGAACAACAGCAACAATCTTGCATAGTGCGTGGCTATTGCAGGTTCTTAATAGATTTTGAACAAATCATTAAATGTATCTTATTGGTTTGGTGTATGGAACAAGGTAATATCTATATTTTCTGGAAACAAAACCAATAATAAATTAATCCCTAGCCTTTTGCTGGATTATTTACCTAATACTCAACATAGCTTTTTTTTTTTTTTTTAATTGTTGCCACAAGAAGCAGAAAGCAAGGATATATGTAATTAACAATGTTGAAGAGTTTTGGTTTCATGTCTAGGACCTGATGAAACAGTAAGATTTTTTATGTCTTTATATCCTCTGCTCATTCTGCCCAGCGAGTGAAAGTTGCTCAGTCGTGTTCAACTCTTTGCGACCCCATGGACAATATGGTCCATGGAATTCTCCAGGCCAGAATTCTGGAGTCGGTAGCCTTTCCCTTCTCCAGGGGATCTTCCTAACCTATGGATAGAACCCAGGTCTCCCACAGTGTAGGCAGATTCTTTACCAGCTGAGCCACCAATGAAGCCCAAGAATACTGGAGTGGGTAGCCTATCCCTTCTTCAGCAGATCTTCCTAACCCAGGAATCCAATCAGGCTCTCCTGCATTGGAAGTGGATTCTTTACCAGCTGAGCTACCAGGGAAGCCCCATTCTGTCCAGGATGAGTGTTAACTGAACCATAGCTCAGGCCAGTTGTTCAGACCACCATGGGTCAAATTATCAAAGTTCTGGGTGTTAGTGCCACAAGCAAGGACCTGTCTGATGCTCAAGCATAATGTTAATGAATATTTATTACATCACATTTATTACAATGTGATGAAGTTATAAACTCATTCCCAATAAAATAAAAGAGAAATAATATAGCATGATAAAGAAAATATATACATTATCCATATTTACTCAAATATTATACTACCTATAAAACATATATGCTATATATATATATATATGGCATAAATTGCTCCCTATTTTTGTGTGTTCAAAGGTTGTAGATTTTACTTCCAGTTCAAATGATGTACTTCTAAAGCCTGAAATTAAATTTCAAAAGCAAAACTACATACAAAATTTTCCCTATTTCCTAGGTATACAAAAGGTAATCATAAGCAATTCTCAAAAACTCAGCCCTCTGATCAGTCATCACCTTAGGAATTAAAAATAATTCACTCATTCATTTATTCATCTTTCAGTAAATATACAGAATACTTTTCATTGGCTAAGCACACTCCTAGGAACTTGGGACTAGCAGTGAACAAATAGGCAATCCTCTACAGATCTTATGTTCTAGTGCACTGATAATAGTTATTATCAACATGTTAGTAACTATTTATTGAACATATATTATGTTCCCAGAATTGTATCAAAATTTACCTCTTTTGTGAACAATTCTAAACAGTATTCAGACCTTCATGAAATTGCTTTCTGTTGTTTAGTCCCTTAGTCATGTCAGACTCTTTTGGGACCAGTGAACTATAAGTCCATCAGGCTCCTTTGTACATGGATTTCCTAGGCAAGGATACTGGAGTGGGTAGCATTTTCTTCTGCAGGGGATCTTTCCAACCAAAGGATCAAACATGAGTCACCTGATTGGCAGGCAGATTCTTTACCACTGAGCCACCTGGGAAAGCTAACTCTTAAAAACATACAACTTAAACACCCATCAACAAAAGAATGGATAAAGAAGTGGTACATATACAATGGAATATTACTTAGCCATAAAAAGAACAAAATTAAGCCATCTGCAGCAACCCGAATGGACCCAGAAACTGTCACAATGTGTCAAGTAACTCAATCAGAGAAAGCCAAATATGATATAGTTAATATGCAGAATCTAAAAGAAGGATACAAATGAACTTTTCTATAATACAAAACAGAAACAGAGTCTCAGATATAGAAAATAAATTTATGGTTACTAAGGAAGAAATGGGGGAGAAATAAATTGGAAGATTGGGATTAGCAGATGCATAATGACGCCAAAGCCTTTGACTGTGTGGATCACAATAAACTGTGGAAAATTCTGAGAGATGGGAATACCAGACCACCTGACCTGCCTCTTGAGAAACCTCTATGCAGGTCAGGAAGCAACAGTTCAAACTGGACATGGAACAACAGACTGGTTCCAAATAGGAAAAGGAGTATGTCAAGGCTGTATATTGTCACCCTGTTTATTTAACGTATATGCAGAGTACATCATGAGAAACGCTGGGCTGGAAGAAACACAAGCTATAATCAAGATTGCCGGGAGAAATATCCACAACCTCAGATATGCAAATGACACCACCCTTATGGCAGAAAATGAAGAGGAACTCAAAAGCCTCTTGATGAAAGTGAAAGTGGAAAGTGGAAAAAGTTGGCTTAAAGCTCAACATTCAGAAAACGAAGATCATGCCATCTGGTCCCATCATTTCATGGGAAATAGATGGGGAAACAGTGGAAACAGTGTCAGACTTTATTTTTCTGGGCTCCAAAATCACTGCAGATGGTGACTGCAGCCATGAAATTAAAAGACAGTTACTCCTTGGAAGGAAAGTTATGACCAACCTAAACAACATATTAAAAAGCAGAGACATTACTTTGCCAACAAAGGTCCGTCTAGTCAAGGCTATGGTTTTTCCAGTGGTCATGTATGCATGTGACAGTTGGACTGTGAAGAAAGCTGAGCGCCAAAGAATTGATGCTTTTGAACTGTGGTGTTGGAGAAGACTCTTGAGAGTCCCTTGGACTGCAAGGAGATCCAACCAGTCCATTCTAAAGGAGATCAGCCCTGGGATTTCTTTGGAAGGAATGATGCTAAAGCTGAAACTCCAGTACTTTGGCTACCTCATGTGAAGAGTTGACTCATTGGAAAAGACTCTGATGCTGGGAGGGATTGGGGGCAGGAGGAGAAGGGGACGACAGAGGATGAGATGGCTAGATGGCATCACTGACTCGATGGACGTGGGTTTGGGTGAACTCTGGGAGCTGGTGATGGACAGGGAGGCCTGGCGTGCTGCAATTTATGGGGTCGCAGCAAGTCGGACACGACTGAGCGACTGAACTGAACTACTATATATAAAATAGATAACTAATAAGAACCTACTGTATACCACAGGGAGCTCTACTCAATACTATGTAATGGCCTATATGTGAAAAGAACCTAAAAAATGTGGAGGTGTATATATATATATATATATATATATATAACTGTTCACTTTGCTGTATACATGAAACTAATACAATATTGCAAATGAACTATACTCCTCAAAAAAAAAATTAAGTCTACATATAAAAACAAAACAACAACAACAAAAAAAAACCCTGATATTTGGAAAATGTGGTTAAAATGATCCAATAACTCATGCACAGAGCCATGAGTCAAACCCTGGTCTATCTTACTCTAAAAACCATGCTCTTGACTCTGCTGTGCTGTCTATCTCTAGAGGAAAAGAAATAATTCAATACATCAATTAGAGTAAAAAGGTACAGAGAGATTAAGTGATTTTCCTCCTTAGTAATGAAATGTCCAAGTAGAAGAATCTGGAAAAAGAAATGTGTTACTTTAAATGAGGAAAAGCTGTTAATGAGGAATCTTAAATTTCTAATCCATCTGTAAATTATAACGTAACACCTCAAGAATTTTCATTTAAAACATTTAAAATGTAGTCACATTGCAAAAGAAATTCTCACTGAGTTTCTTAATGATTCTTACATTATAGTCGTTCAGGGTAAAGAGTTCATTTATTAATATTTTAAGTATTATGCAAGACTGTATAAATCAATTTAAGCACTTTAAGAAGTGTTCTAAATATCAACTTTTATTTAATTTTGTTTTTATTGTTGTTTAAAAAATAAAAATAATTCCCCACCTGTCATATCTCAGAGAATTTGCACACAGAAAGAGAAAAAAAAATAAATCAATGTATAAAGTATTTCTAAACTGAGAACTCTGCTAAAATAATATGTCTAGGAAATTTACTCTTTTTTCTTTAGCTTCATTTATATTGCTCAAATACCACTGCTCACCTAATGCCAGAAAAAAAAGCTATGCTATGTCCTTCAATATATTATGAAGGATTACAGAATGTAATTCACTGAAATGGGAGATTATAATATCTAATACATATGCATTTTTCTTCAAATGGATTTATGAGCACTTTCTCTAGGACACTACTCAAAAGACATTACATTTCCTTAATATCTTTACTGGTACTAGATATTTTCCACAAGTCTCCCTTCTTTTTCTCCTTTGTCATTAAACTTAATACTTTTGGATACAAGGAAGGCTCAGGCTCAAGAGAAAGAGTACATTAATTGCTTTTTTTGGTCTGCAGTTCTTAAATTATACGTAAGACAGTTGTGATATGAGTATTGTGTATAGAATCAGTTACTTAAAAAGTTATTTTAATAGTTTTATAACAAAAAAAGTTTGATTCAAGTGCATATTTAGATCTCTGCAGAGATTCTTAAAATATGTGAAACTAAGATATCACAAATAACTTATAAATTCTCCTTTATAGCTATCTTTACATCTTAGTGAATGATCATCATCCAGTTTCAAACTCATCAAGGTCTTATGGTTCACTAAAAAAATAGATGTCCTAAAATGCACCTATATAATTATTTTTCTGGCTATGTACTTATAACTCCAGCAAAACATCATGTACAACATTTGCATCAGTAAAAAAATTTATGAAATTTACTGACTGGCTATATGATTAACAGAAACATAAACTATGTCAATAGTAAAGTTATAGTTATCAGTAGTAAACAGTGTCTTTGAGAGCATGGCCTATTTTGGTCATCTTTGTATTGGCAATGCTTGGTAAAACACTTTAATCACAGCTGTACATAGTAAGTGTTTGTTGGATGAGTAAATCTTAATTAAAATAATTTTTCAATAATTATTGAAACAAAACATCATCAGTTCCAAGATTGCATTTTAACCCCCAAATTGTTTATAATTTCTGCATTGTATGTCCTCACAAATATGTCATCAACAGCACTGTCTACAAAATTATGGATTCACTAAATTTTCCCTTAGAATTTTGCTACTAAAATAAGTTGCTGATATACAGTTTTATATACGGTATTATGGAGCTTCCCTGTTAGCTCAGACGGGAAATAATCCGCCTGTAATGCAGGAGACCAGAGTTCCATCCCTGGGTTGGGAATCCTCTAGAGAAGGCAATGACTACCAATTTCAGAATTCTTACTTGGAGAATTCCACGGACATCGGAGCCTGGCAGACTACTGTCCATGCGGTCGCAAAGAATCAAACATGACTGGGCAACTAACACTCACAGGATAGTATGCAAATTTATATAAAACATATAAATACAAAGCATTTTAATTGATTACCTTTGTTCCATTTCATTAAGAAAAGAGATAACAATCAACCAAATTTTAAAAGTTAGGAAATTAGTTTTAAATGAAAAGTATCACAGTAGTTATACAACGTAAGTTACGTTAATGACTGAGTAGAAACATTCACCAAATTTACAGGTTTTATTGGTATATTTTATTGGTTTCTACAGGGACATAACCATCAGAAAAAAATAAAAACAAGGGTTTTAAGACTGTATATAAAATAAATAAGTACAGTAAAATAAGAGGCCTCCCTGTCCTGTTGATCCATAATACTATCGAGTTTTTGGTTACCCAGACAAATGTCTTTAGTTCTTTCACAGATGTCTCATCTATTCAATTACTGAGTCATATCTCAATGATATGAACAGAAATCTGAAAATTATTTGTTTTGATTTCCATAAAATGAAATTAAATAGTAAAAATAAAAATGATTCTGGAAAGTAGCAAGAGGTAATACAGTATTGAAAAGAGTGTAAGCTGATTCCTGAACTTAAAATTTAAGGAAAGACAAAGCTTAGAAGAAAGGAAGAGATAACTTTTGAAATAGATTGGAAATTCTTTGTCTCAACTCATTCCTCAAACATTATTGAATTCTGTGCTTGCACTTGTTAGATAATAAATCCCATTAAGTACCAAAAACATAGAAATCATAGCACAGAGATAGATGTATTATCAGGGCAAAGAGATACCTAATGTGAACAAACACATAAAAATACTACATAATATAAACCAAATCTAAAGTAGCACAGAGAATAAGTTCTCGGTTATTCTTTAAGCCCCGCTCAAATATTTTCTTTATAAGGCACTCCTTCCTTTGTGTCAATTTTTTTGAGCAACAGTCACATATCACGTCTATTTATGTTTTTATATTCATATTCCAATACTGGTCAACATAGTTATGTAAATAGACCACGAGATTCTTGATAGTAGAAATTGTATTATCTTTATTTCCCTAGATCCTTACAAGTTTGGCAACGGGATCAATTATTGTTTATTCTTAAAAAGGCTTCATAAGAGGGCTACTTACTCTTTTTCTTTATAGGTGAAGACTTGACTGAGAGGTGAGCTTTGTGTTGATGAATGAATCCCTTCATCAAAGGGATGAATGGATGAAATTCATGAAAGGATGAATCCCTTCATCAAAGAAGAAAAAAAAATGAGAAGTATGGGTAACTTATCAGTTAATGCAAAAATCCTGAAGGTAGAAAATCTAGAATATGGAAGTGTTCATTTTTGTTTGGTCTGACTTGCAAACAATTTCTCTTTGAATGACATTTGGGTCACAAATTGTATGAGAGATGTAGTCTATCAGAAAGGAAGAAAAGAAACATTGGTGAACCAGATACTTCAAAAGGCCCAAATGGAAAGCGTTAGATGTTGGCAGAGGGAACAACCTCCTTTATGTTAGTTACAGCAAAGATATAAGTAGGAGAATCAAGAGTGTTGAAAGTAGAAAAGTCTAAGAAGGAGTTGTCAAGTGAAAACAAATGTTGAATTCATTTCTGTGAATAGACACTACATTTCTTTTCACTCAGTAAGCAGTAATTCATAATTTTATGTCCTCCCAGTAAGAATCACTGTACTGATTTTCAGAATGTTACAACAATCTTACTTCACATAAATATATCAGTTGTTAAACCTAATCAGGTAATCAGCTACTACAGAATATTTGGTATAATGATATGACAAACAAGTTTATGCAAGGACATTCATCACCATATTGAGATATAACCTAGACAGAAAATAGAAGTTTTTTAAGACGTAATTTGAAAAAAAAGGCAGGAAAAAACTATGAGTAGCTAATCCAAAAGCGGCTTATAGAGAATGAGACTGTTGTCTTCACATGTTTACAAAGCGTTGTTAAGGGAAGGAAAATTATAGCTTAAGAGGATCATAAGACCAAAATTTGGTCTGTAACTCAAATCAGGTAAGAGTTTTCTCATAATTATTATCAAGATATCTAATAATGGGCTACTACATAAAGAAGTAAGCTTAATTACTAAAATTGTTCAGATTAAACTTGGATATTGAACGGATATCTGCATTCAATTATCATAGAATCACGCAGTAGCTTAATTCATTTCTAAAACCAATTTCTTAATTTCTAAAATTTACTTCTTCAAAAAATAACCCCTACAGTGGGAAACAGATCCTCATAATTAAGGCATTTAGATTCTTTCTAGTGGAACAAAAAAAAAAAAGAGAGAGAGAGAGAGCAGACTTACAATTAAAAGGTATGATGATAAATATATTAAATATTGAGGGATATGTGTTATTTAATTGTCTGATACTAATATTCATGTGTGTGTGTGTGTATGTATGTTTGTGTGCTCAATGTGTCTGATTTGCGACCCCGTGAACTCTAGGCCATCAGGCTCACCTGTCCATGGGACTTCCCTGGCAAGAATACAGGAGTGGGTTGCCATGCCCTCCTACAGTGAATCTTTCCAACCCAGGGATTGAATCCATGTCTCCTGAGGCTCCTACATTGGCAGGCAGATTCTTTACCATTGAGCTACCTGGGAAGTCCACTAATATCCATACATGCATGCTGCGGCTGCTGCTGCTGCTGCTGCTGCTAAGTCACTTTAGTCGTGTCCAACTCTGTGCAACCCCACAGACAGCAGCCCATCAGGCTCCCTCGTCCCTGAGATTTTCCACGCAAGAACACTGGAGTGGGTTGCCATGTCCTTTTCCAGTGCATGAAAGTGAAACGTGAAAGTGAAGTCGCTCAGTCCTGTCTGACTCTTAGCGACCCCATGGACTGCAGCCCATCAGGCTCCTCCGTCCATGGGATTTTCCAGGCAAGAGTACTGGAGTGGGGTGCCACTGCCTTCTCCGCCATACATGCATAATAAACACCTATTTATTTACATAATGTTTTCAGTTTTTAAATTAATACATGCTAAGGATGGTCCAATTATTTTCCAAACAAGACTATGTTTTGATGAAAAATTTTTGTTTCTTCTATGAGAATGCAAGAATTAAGTAGCAAAATGATCACAATAGAACAATTAATGATAAAGTTTCCATCCAAAAATTTAATTTTTTCATTTTTTGAATCTTTATAGGAAATTCTACTTTTCTGTTTGAAATTTTTCTGAAATAACTTTGCTTCCTTTCTGCACTAACATCTTTTATTTGTCACACTATATTAACCCAATTTAGTGATATTTTTATCCAACCTGGCTATTGCCTTCTAATTAATTATACTGCTTCTAAGTCCACTGGGAAGTTTGATATGATTTACTAATGTTGAAACTCAAGCTGACTTTAGGCAAGAATCCACATCTTCTTCAAAGAATATTGTGCACAATCAAATCAAATGCTAGAACTCAACCATAATAAATGAACTTTTCATATTCTCTCCAAAAAAAGAAAAAATAGTAAATCTAACTTTTCAGTAGCCCTGCATCATGGATTTTGAAGAATTTAACATTTGGTGACTTAAGTTTTACTTTACTTTTAATAAAAACAAAACTCAACAAAAGGAATCTTAAAAATTTATGACTGGCTCTTTCCTCTGTCTACGTTCTCTAATGGACTCAAGATCTTTGAACAATTTACTAAGTTCCACTGAGAAATCTGTAACATTGTGAGTCTCCTTTTAAAAGGATCCAGATTAAAGAGTAGAACAGTCAATGAAATAAAAGCAGACAACATACAAACTCTGTATTTATCATAGCAGACTAGCTACAGTGGCAATATATCAGTTCAGTTCAGTTCAGTCACTCAGTCGTGTCCAACTCTTTGCGACCCCATGAAACGCAGCACGCCAGGCCTCCCTGTCAATCACCATCTCCTGGAGTTCACTCAAACTCATGTCCATTGAGTCGGTGATGCCATCCAGCCATCTCATCCTCTATCGTCCCCTTCTCCTCCTGCCCCCAATCCCTCCCAGCATCAGAGTCTTTTCCAATGAATCAACTCTTCCCATGAGGTGGCCAAAGTACTGGAGTTTCAGCTTTAGCATCATTCTGTCCAATGAACACCCAGGACTGATCTCCTTTAGAATGGACTGGTTGGATCTCCTTGCAGTCCAAGGGACTCTCAAGAGTCTTCTCCAACACCACAGTTCAAAAGCATCAATTCCTTTGGCGCTCAGCGTTCTTCACAGTCCAACTCTCACATCCATACATTACTACTGGAAAAACCATAGCCTTGACTAGATGGACCTTTGTTGGCAAAGTAATGTCTCTGCTTTTGAATATGCTATCTAGGTTGGTCATAACTTTCCTTACAAGGAGTAAGTGTCTTTTAATTTCATGGCTTCAATCACCATCAGCAGTGATTTTGGAGCCCCCAAAAATGAAGTCTGACACTATTTCCACTGTTTCCTCATCTATTTCCCATGAGATAAAATACTTGACAAGTAATAACATGCAAACATATACTGTCATTTCACTGCATATTGCATCCTTTACTTTTTGTGAATGACTTTGGTACTTTCAGGAGTCACTTCTGGCTCAGCTGATAAAGAATCCACCTGCAATGTGGGAGACCTGGGTTCAATTCCTGGGTTGGGAAGATCCCCTGGAGAAGGGAAAGGCCACCCACTCCAGTATTCTGGCCTGGAGAATTCCATGGACTGTATAGTCCATAGGGTCACAAAGAGTTGGACATGACTGAGTGACCTTCACTTAGTACCTCCAAGAAGGTCTGTTTCCCAAGAAAGTAAGAGAATAAACCATTATTTCCCACTATCTTTCAACAACAATACATAAGACTGTTAGTAAATTTTTTCACTATTCACAGACGTTTTTAATCATCCCTAGCTTAAGTGTTCTTGCCTGGAGAATCCCAGGGATGGGGGAGCCTGGTGGGCTGCCATCTATAGGGTCGCACAGAGTCGGACATGACTAAAGCGACTTAGCAGCAGCACAGCAGCTTAAGTAGCCTCATTTACTTTGTTCTAACTGTAATGAATTAGAAAAATATATTCATTTTGTTAGTTTTCAGAAATATAACTCTTCCAAATCATCAGCTTATACAATAAATCATGATTTAGGATGGAATTTTTCTATTAGGTGGCTGCTCCCTTATCTTTGTCATTTTGTGACACTCTTTCTCCACAGTAATCACCCTCATTTTACAGCCCCAGGTTCTAAAGTTTGCCAGGACTGACAAAAGAGAAAAAAAAAAAAAAAAAAAGAGCATTAAGATAATCAAAGAATCTGTACTAGCCACTAGGGGAAGTCCTGGGCAAAATTGATATGGCTCAAATCCTTTTTAATCCTTCTTTTCCACTCTTATATATGCCTCTCCACTCTTTCCAAACCAGAATCTTCTTGGACCTTCTCATAGTATTTCCATGGCAGACTTTTATCACCTACAAACAAATGTACCTTTGGATTCCATTTTCTGAAGGCTCTGTTTTCCAAGTTTCCCAACTTTAAACCAACATTTTAATGCCCTTTTCAACTGAGTGTAGGAAATCACCTTTATGAGCTTTCCCACATTCACTTTTTTAAAGGGAGATTTTCTAAAGACTATGCTTCAGTTCATAAGGCAAATCTTCTGG
This sequence comes from Bos taurus, assembly GCF_002263795.3. Classification (NCBI taxonomy): domain Eukaryota; kingdom Metazoa; phylum Chordata; class Mammalia; order Artiodactyla; family Bovidae; genus Bos; species Bos taurus. Next base: position 100,342,386 of record NC_037329.1, read on the forward strand.
CATGAGTAGATACTAAGCGGAGAGGTGGCAGGTGAATGAGAAGGCTAATGTACTTATTACGATGTATACATACAATACTATATCATTACTTAATAATGATATCAAAATTTAGCATTTTGGACTACACACCATCAGTCAGGTCTACTGTACTGGGCCCTTTATATGCATTATTTCCTTCCATTCACACAGTCCTCCATGTGAGAGTATATGTGTAAATGTTCTTATCTCTATGCCATATACATATAATGACAAAGAAAAGGTAAATACTTTTCCCAGGGTTCCTCTGGTTTAGCAGTGTTCCATGAGAGTCCCAAGATAGAATACTAGTAGACAGTTATCCTCTTCTCCCCAGAATGAAGGCCAACCCAGTGAGTTATCAGTGAAGCTTTGACAGGTGTTTGCAGATAGTCTTACACAGTAGTGGTGACTGTGTATTAATTTTAGCTGACTTGTTTCATGTATTTTGGGATCTTTTACTACCTTTAAAATATGGTGTAAAATTTCTACTATTTAAAAGTGTCTTTAAAGAGAAAGAATGGGGACATAGCTTTTCTAAAGCACACTGGAAAGAATGGAATCATTTAGCAGTATAATCCTTTAAAATGCTGTGAGGAACTCCAGAGGGTCCTAAAAGATCTGGAGCAAATTTGTATTTTGCTGGAGAGTATATAAAGCTCATGTCAATCTAAAATTCAGAAAGAATCCAGAGGGAGGTTATGGGGAGGGAGGAGGGTTCAGGACGGGGAACACAGGTATACCTGTGGCGGATTCATTTCAATATTTGGCAAAACTAATACAATATTGTAAAGTTTAAAAATAAAATAAAATTAAAAAAATAAAATTCACAAAGAATCTAGAGAAGAGCCTGTAGAGCTACTTAAAACTTCTCCAAGTTTTTAATTCCTAACTTAAGAAGCAGTATAGTTCAGTGACCCTAAAGCTGATTGCCTGTATTCAAATCTAAGGTCAACCACTCAGTAAGCCTGACTGGAGCAAGATACCAACACTCTATGGAGACGGAAATGGCTACCCACTCCAATATTCTTGCCTGGAGAATCCCATGGACAGAGGAGCCTGGCAGGCTACAGTCCACAGGGTCGCAAAGAGTTAGACACGACTAAAGCAACTCATAAATAAATAATAAACTGTGGAAAATTCTTCAAGAGATGGGAATACCAGACCATCTGATCTGCCTCTTGAGAAATTTGTATGCAGGTCAGGAAGCAACAGTTAGAAATGGACATGGAACAACAGACTGGTTCTAAATAGGAAAAGGAGTACGTCAAGGCTGTATATTGTCACCCTGTTTAACTTATATGCAGAGTACATCATGAGAAATGCTGGACTGGAAGAAACACAAGCTGGAATCAAGATTGCTGGGAGAAATATCAATAACCTCAGATATGCAGATGACACCACCCTTATGGCAGAAAGTGAAGAGGAACTCAAAAGCCTCTTGATGAAAGTGAAAGTGGAGAGTTAAAAAGTTGGCTTAAAGCTCAACATTCAGAAAACGAAGATCATGGCATCTGGTCCCATCACTTCATGGGAAACAGATGGGGAAACAGTGGAAACAGTGTCAGACTTTATTTTTCTGGGCTCCAAAATCACTGCAGATGGTGACTGCAGCCATGAAATTAAAAGACGCTTACTCCTTGGAAGGAAAGTTATGACCAACATAGATAGCATATTGAAAAGCAGAGACATCACTTTGCCAACAAAGGTTAGTCTAGTCAAGGCTATGGTTTTTCCAGTGGTCATGTATGCATGTGACAGTTGGACTGTGAAGAAAGCTGAACACCGAAGAATTGATGCTTTTGAACTGTGGTGTTGGAGAAGACTCTTGAGAGTCCCTTGGACTGCAAGGAGATCCAACCAGTCCATTCTAAAGGAGATCAGCCCTGGGATTTCTCTGGAGGGAATGATGCTAAAGCTGAAACTCCAGTACTTTGGCCACCTCATGCAAAGAGTTGACTCATTGGAAAAGACTCTGATGCTGAGAGGGATTGGGGGCTGGAGGAAAAGGGGACGACAGAGGATGAGATGGCTGGATGGCATCACTGACTCGATGGACGTGAGTCTCAGTGAACTCTGGGAGTTGGTGATGGACAGGGAGGCCTGGCGTGCTGCGATTCATGGGGTCGCAAAGAGTCCGACATGACTGAGTGACTGATCTGATCTGAAAGCAACTTAGCATGCATGCACCAACACTCTGTCAGCATAGTTTCTTCCTCTACAAAATGTGGATAATCAAGATATCTATTTTTAGGATTATTGTTATAAGTTAAAATACATAAAATTCTTAAAATAGGATCAACTTCTCACACACATAGTAAGAATCATTAAATGTTAGATATGATCTTTATAGGGCTTCCCTAGTGGCTCAGATAGTAAAGAATCTGTCTGTAGTGTGGGAGACCCTGGCTTGATCCCTGGGTCAGGAAAATACCCTAGAGAAGGGAATGGCAATCCACTCCAGTATTCTTACCCAGAGAATTCCATGGGCAGAGAGCACAGTCCATAGGGTCACAAACAGCTGGACATGACTGAGTGACTAACACAACTTAATGACCTTTATAGAAGCTTCAAGGCCTATGAACAGCTTCAAGAAAAGGCAGCTTCAATTTTTTTTTAATGTGGCAGATATTTAGATGCACCAGGCTTACAATATCTACTCAAGCTATAGCAGAAACAGACAAATGCCTTCAAAGAGTTTTCTACTTTTTGCTTAAGGACATCAATTTTTTTTTTAAGAAAATGACTTCTTAAAAGAAGTGTTTTTAAGCATGCCTTATTTTTGACTGACTCTGAATCCAGAGAGAAAGCTCAAATGTATGTTCTAAGTTCTTACCATAATAACCTCCTTGTAAATTTCAACTAAATAAAAACGTATTTATATAAAAAAATAAAAAACAAAAGTAAAAATTACACTCTTTTGTACTAAATTTTAAATAGATAATAAATATATCATTCCATTTTATTGACTGCATATTAATCAATTATATTATTACAGTATTACTTAACTCACAAATCCCATAATTTATATTAAAAATTTATTTACTCTCAAGTTTTCTCCTATTATTTGAAAACAAGACAAGATAATTGCCCATTTTTTAAACGGATATCAGAATATTTTCCTGGAATAAAGTTCTAAAAACTGGAATGCCTTAATTTTTTTTAATTTCTAAATTATTTTCTGAATGGTTTGAATTTTACTACACTAGGGGACTGTCCTCTTTCCTACACCCTGACAACACAGAAAGTCTTTTTTAAATTCTGGCAATCTTATTCTACCAAAGGTTGTAGCAAAGTGCTGTCTCCATTTGGATATATGTGACTGAACATGGTTTTCATATTCCCAGTTGTAATTTATCAATAGTATATCCATATTTTACTCATTTCTCTATTAGGGCATCTATTTTCTGTATTAATTGTGGACAGTTTTTAATTGAGTAGGGATATTAGCCACTGGTCAAATGTTTCAGTTCATTTTTCCAACCAATTCTTTTTATTTTATTATTATTAATGGTGTTCATAGTAAAATAAGGTAAACTAGTAACACCTACTGAAATCAGGAATATGAAAAATCATCATAATGTTACTTATTACAGCCATTACATCCAAAACACTCCTAAAGAATGCAACATGACATGAAAATAGTTCACATTAATAATATGTGAAATGAATAATCAAAAAATAAATTATATATATTATGACCACAAAGCTGAAAAACAGAAAGTAGATTTAAGATGGTATGGATATATACAAAAATATTGCCTCCTATTATCTCTTGGTGAAGGAGTTATAAATGATTTTTGTCATTCTCTTTATTATCCTCTCTAGAAAAAACATGTGGTTTTTAAAAATTTTTATAAACCTATTAGTAAAACCAATCTTTATCAGTGACCAATCAAACCAAACATCCAATATAAGAAAGACTGATGCCACTTCAGGATGTACCTCGCTGCAAATGTAATACAGCTCTACATCTATACAAGATAAACACTTCATCCTAAAAAAAATACTCATCCAAAATGCCAACATGATCACTGTGATGTTAATTAAATTTTATTATGACAATAAGAGTGGAAAGACTGCAGAGTGAGATTTGATTTAATGTGGAGCAAAAGAGTTTTATTGCAAGATTTGCTTATAGACAGAGCTAATTACTATAATTATACTTACATGTTTTTGTCATTAAAAAAATAGTACTTTTAAAGGATAGTGCATTAAAAGTGGAAAAATTTTACATGTCTCTACAATTTGGTCACATTATGACAATGCTGTAAGTGAAGCATTTAATGAAGAAACTCATGAAAAAGAAAGTAGTTACACTGATTCATTGATTCTAATTCAAAACTTGTCAAGGTTTACAGGACCAAAATAGATTAAACATTAAGATATTAGTATCTAGTTAAGGCTATGGTTTTTCCTGTGGTCATGTATGGATGTGAGAGTTGGACTGTGAAGAAGGCTAAGCGCCGAAGAATTGATGCTTTTGAACTGTGGTGTTGGAGAAGACTCTTGAGAGTCCCTTGGGCTGCAAGGACATCCAACCAGTCCATTCTGAAGGAGATCAGCCCTGGGATTTCTTTGGAAGGAATGATACTAAAGCTGAAACTCCAGAACTTGGGCCACCTCATGTGAAGAGTTGACTCATTGGAAAAGACTCTGATGCTGCGAGGGATTGGGGGCAGGAGGAGAAGGGGACGATAGAGGATGAGATGGCTGGATGGCATCACTGACTCGATGGACGTGAGTCTCAGTAAACTCCGGGAGTTGGTGATGGACAGGGAGGCCAGGCGTGCTGCAATTCATGGGGTCGCAAAGAGTTGGACATGACTGAGCAACTGATCTGATCTGATCTGATATAAACGTTTCCTGAAAGCATCTTCTATTTCAGGCTACATCTGAGATTATTCATCTTTATATTTCAAATTTTCTATATGAAGACTGGTATTATTTATGAATCTTAACTATGAAAAGACATGAGATGAATATTCAATTGCTTAATTATAATTGTCCTGCAGTCAAGCTCATATAGACATGGGAGTATTAAGAGGTTATATTACATATTTTAACACTTGTTTATGATGGAATATGATCTTATACAATTTTAGGGAATTTTGTCAATGTACTCACCTCCAATCTAAGGGCTGCTAAGTCATGTCTTTCTGATTTACAATAGAAAAATATAAAAAGCTATGTAACTGTTATTCCTTCATTTACTTATTTAATAGATATTTACTGGGCAATGATGACACTTCAGTCATTATGCCAGAAGCAACAACTACAACACTAAACAGAGCTGGTGCCTGCCAGGGGAACTTGTGAGATAGTGAGGCAGGAACAGAAACATAAGTTAACACAGCATAACTTTGCAGAAAAGTGTGGTGTACATTTTGATAAAAGGAGTTCAGGGTGCCTTAAAAGCCTACAGTCTAGCGGGCAAGAAGCACTTTCAAATAAGTAAATGGCTTTAAGGACTGCAACCAGGCAGGGTTAAGGGTCCATGGGAAGACCATGAAAAAGTCATTTATGGCTGAGGTTATGTGCTGTTAGAAAGAGGGCAAAACCCTTTTAGTCTGTGCATGAGTTTCATCTTTCTCCTAAGAGCAATACGAAACTGTAAAGGTTTTAACTGGGGAGGAGGTATGATTACATTTCAAATCACTCTGGCTCTCAGACCACTTGGATGAGGCTAGGAGGCTAAGGCAGGTTCATGGTGTTCTAGATCGGGTGATGGGAAAGTACTCAGATAAGAGGCTGAACTTGAGAGACATTTAGAAAGAAATATCAGTGGAATTTGGTCATTGAGTGAATGTGAGAGTAAAACCCAAAGAAAATTCAAGAATGACAGACTGCAGATTTGGGGTTCCAAATCTTTAAGTTATAGGTACTTCAAATTGATGGTCACTAAAGATAACCTAATTGCTTAAAAGTATTCTCTTGACTAAATTTTTTATGTCCTTTTAGTCAGTAAGGACAAACAGTTTAAGTCTAACACTGAACAGATTTTTCTTATTAAGTATTTCAGTATATGTTTCATCCAGTAATCGGTTATATAATGGAAAAGGTACCTTAAATTAAGGCATGATGCATTGTTCCCTTTCCTTATTTTAATTTTAAAAATAAAATATAATTTTTAAAGGCTAGACCTAATTTCAAATGATGTTATTAAAAAATAGTGGATTGTATCTCTGGAGCTCAAGCTAAACAGCAAAAACACTGACAAATGAATCAGTTCTAATGAGGTGGATGAAACTGGAGCCTATTATACAGAGTGAAGTAAGCCAGAAGGAAAAACATAAATACAGTATACTAACACATATATATGGAATTTAGAAAGATGGTAACAATAACCCGGTGTACGAGACAGCAAAAGAGACACTGATGTATAGAACAGTCTTATGGACTCTGTGGGAGAGGGAGAGGGTGGGAAGATTTGGGAGAATGACATTGAAACATGTAAAATATCATGTAAGAAACGAGTTGCCAGTCCAGGTTCGATGCACGATACTGGATGCTTGGGGCTAGTGCACTGGGACGACCCAGAGGGATGGTATGGGGAGGGAGGAGGGTTCAGGATGGGGAACACATGTATACCTGTGGCGGATTCATTTTGATATTTGGCAAAACTAATACAATTATGTAAAGTTTTAAAATAAAATAAAATAAAATAAAAAAAGAATAGAACTAGAAAAAAAAAAGAAAATGAAATTTTACAAACCAATTTTTACCTGACTGTGTCAAAATATTTTCAGCTTACTTGTTATTTGAACAATAATTATTAATCCACTCTTTAATCTTCAAGCTTTCACAAAAAAACACAACTTTTAAAAGATAAACTGGCTATTAACCAACTTATGTGTAGAGGTAACATTTTTCTTTTTAGAATTATTAGCAGAATCTTTGCAAAATGAATTAACACTTGGATATGCCAGGTGGCATTAGTGGGAAAGAACCCACCTGACAATGCATGAGATATAAGAAACACAGGTTCAGTCCCTGGAAAAGGATCCTCTAGAAAGGAAATTGCACCCCATTCCTGTTCTTGCCTAGAGAATCCATGGAGAGGGGAGCCTGGCAGGCTACAGTCCATAGAGTTGCAAAGAGTTGGACTTGACTGAAGTGATTTAGCGCTATGCACATACACACTACAACCTAAAAGTTCAAAAAGCTAAATGAATTTTAAGTCATTGAGTAACCAGAGAAAATTACGTTCTCGATTCTAGAGATCAGTTCAGCTCAGTTCAGTCACTCAGTTGTGTCCGACTCTTTGTGACCACAGGAACTACAGCATGCCAGGCCTCGCTGTCCATCATCAACTCACAGAGCCTTCCCAAACTCATATCCATTGAGTTGGTGATGCCATCCAACCATCTCATCCTCTGTTGTCCACTTCTCCTCCTGCCCTCAATCTTTCCCAATATCAGGGTCTTTTCAAATGAGTCACCTCTTTGCACCAGGTGGCAAAGTAATGGACTATCAGTTTCAATATCAGTCCTTCCAATGAACACCCAGGACTGATCTCCTTTAGGATGGATTGGTTCAATCTCCATGTAGTTGAAGGAACTTTCAAGAGTCTTCTCCAACACCACAGTTCAAAAGCATCAATACTTCTGCGCTCAGCTTTCTTCACAGTCCAACTCTTACATCCATACATGAATACTGGCAAAACCATAGCCTTGACTAGATGGACCTTTGTTGGCAAAGTAATGTCTCTGCCTTTTAATATGCTGTCTCGGCTGATCATATCTTTCCTTCCAAGGAGTAAGTGTCTTTCAATTTCATGGCTGCAATCACCATCTACAATGATTTTGGAGCCCAGAAAAATAAAGTCTGACATTGTTTCCACTGTTTCCCCATCTATTTGCCATGAAGTGATGGGACCGGATGCCATGATCTTAATTTTCTGAATATTGAGCTTTAAGTCAGTTTTGTACTATCCTCTTTCACTTTCATCAAGAGACTTTAGTTCTTCACTTTCTGCCATAAGGGTGGTGTCATCTGCATATCTGAGGTTATTGATATTTCTCCTGGTAATCTGATTCCAGCTTGTGCTTCTTCCAGCCCAGGGTTTCCGTGACGTACTCTGCATATAAGTTAAATAAACAGGGTGACAATATACAGCCTTGATGTATTCCTTTTCCTATTTAGAACCAGTCTGTTGTTCCATGTCCTGTTCTAACTCTTGCTTCCTGACCTGCATACAGGTTTCTCAAGAGGCAGGTCAGGTGGCCTGGTATTCCCATCTGTTTCAGAATTTTCCGTAGTTTATTGTGATCCACACAGTCAAAGACTCTGGCATAGGCAATAAAGCAGAAATAGATGTTTTTCTAGAACTCTCTTCCTTTTTTGAGTATCCAGCATATGTTGGCAGTTTGATCTCTTGTTCCTCTGCCTTTTCTTTAACCAGCTAGAACATCTGGAAGTTCACAGTCCATGTATTACTGAAGCCTGGTCTGGAGAATTTTGAGCATTAATTTACTAGCCTGTGATATGAGTGCAACTGTGTGGTAGTTTGAGCATTCTTTGGCATTGCCTTTCTTTGGGATTGGAATGAAAACTGACCTTTTTCAGTCCTGTGGCCACTGCTGAGTTTTCCAAATTTGCTGACATATTGAGTGCAACACTTTCACAGTGTCATCTTTTAGGATATGAAATAGCTCAACTGGGATTCCATCATCTCCACTAGCTTTGTTTATAGTGATGCTTCCTAAGGCCCACTTGACTTCACATTCCAGGATGTCTGGCTCTAGGTCAGTGATCACACCATCATGAATAACTGGGTCATGAAGATCTTTTTTGTACAGTTCTTCTGTGTATTCTTGCCACCTCTTCTTAATATCTTCTGCTTCTGTCATGTTCATACCATTTCTATCCTTTATTGAGCCCACCTTTGCATGACATGTTCCCTTGGTATCTCTAATTTTCTTGAAGAGATCTCTAGTCTTTCCCATTTATTGTTTTCCTCTTTTTCTTTGCACCGATCACTGAGGAAGGCTTTCTTATCTCTCCTTGCTATTCTTTGGAACTCTGCATTCAAAGGGGTATATCCTTCCATTTCTCCTTTGCTTTTTACTTCTATTATTTTCACAGCTATTTGTAAGGCCTCCTTAGCCATTTTGCTTTTTTGCATTTCTTTTTCTCGGGGATGGTCTTGGTCCCTGTCTCCTATACAATGTCACGAACCTCTGTCCATAGTTCATCAGGCAATCTATCTATCAGATCTAGTCCCTTAAATCTATTTCTCACTTCCACTGTATAGTCATAAGGGATTTGATTTAGGTCATACCTGAATGGTTTAATGGTTTTCCCCACTTTCTTCAATTTAAGTCTGAATTTGGCCATAATGTGTTCATGATCTGAGCCACAGTCAGCTCCTGGTCTTGTTTTTGCTGACTATATAGAGCTTCTCCATCTTTGGCTGCCAAGAATATAATCAATCTGATTTTGGTGTTGCCCATCTGGTGATGTCCATATGTAGAGTCTTCTCTTGTGTTTTTGGAAGAGGGTGTTTGCTATTACCAGTGCATTCTCTTAGCAGAACTCTATTAGCCTTTGCCCTGCCTCATTCTGTACTCCCAGGCCAAATTTGCCTGCTACTCCAGGTGTTTCTTGACTTTCTACTTTTGCATTCCAGTCCTCTATAATGAAAAGAACATCTTTTTTGGGTGTTAGTTCTAAAAGGTCTTGTAGGTCTCCATAGAACCATTCAACTTCAGCTTCTTTAGCATCACTGAAACTAGTTATAAGAGTGTCCATCTGTTCAGCATTCATCTTAAAAATTAATTATGAATATCATTCTTTACCCATTGTCTTTGGACTCATTTTTGTTCTCACTAGACAGAGCGCCTCAGGATTAGACATGGATCCCAGTCACAACTCTATATTTATTAGCTGTGCAATCTTAGACAAGACTTAACCAGTAATTTACTCATAAAGTTCTTTATTTATAAAATACCAAGTTTTCCTCAGAGAGTCATTGTGAGGATCAATGACAGTATATTTGAATCAGCTATATGTATAAATATACCAGCTCTTTTTTTGGATTTCCTTCTCCTTGAGTTCACCACAGAACACAAAGAGCAGTTCCCTATGTTAATACAGTAGTTTCTCATTAGTTATCTATTTTATAGACAGTATCAAATGTATATATGCCAATCCCAATCTCCCAATTCGTCCCATTACTCCCAGGACTTTCTCCTTTGGTATCCATATATTTGTTCTCTACATCTGTGTCTCTATTTTTTCTTGCAAATAAGATCATGTAAACCATTTTTTCTAGATTCCACACATAACCATTAATATATGTTTGTTTTTTCTTTCTGACTTACATCACTCTGTACATCACTCTGTATGATAGTCTATAAATCTACCACATCTCCTCAAATGACACAGTTTTGCTCCTTGCACAATTGAGTAAAGTTTCACTGTATATATGTACCACATCTGCTTTATCCACTCCTCTGCTGATGGATGCTTAGGTTGCTTCCATGTCCTGGCTATTGTAAATAGTGCTGCAATGAGAGGTGCATGTATCTCTTTGAATTATGGTTTTCCCTGGGTATATGCCCAGGGGCAGGATTGTTCAGTTATATGGAAGCTCTATTTTTAGTTTTTTAAGGTACTTCCATCCTGTTTAGTTTTACAGGAATTTCCATTGTGGCCATGTTAATTTACATTCCCATCATCAGTGAAGAGGGCTCCCTTTTCTCCACACGCACTTCAGCATTTATTGCTCACAGATTTTTTTGGTGGTGATCATTCTAACTGGTCTCATCACTTCATGGCAAATAGGTGGGGAAACAGTGGAAACAGTAACAGACTATTTTTGGGCTCCAAAATCCCTGCAGATGGTGACTGCAGCCATAAAATTAAAAGACGCTTGCTCTTTGGAAGAAAAGTTATGACCAACCTAGATAGCATATTAAAAAGCAGAGACATTACTTTGCCAACAAAGGTCCATCTAGTCAAAGCTATGGTTTTTCCAGTAGTCACATATGGATGTGAGAGTTGGACTATAAAGAAAGCTGAGCACCAAAGAATTAATGCTTTTGAACTGTGGTGTTGGAGAAGACTCTTGAGAGTCCCTTGGACTGCAAGGAGATCCAACCAGTCCATCCTAAAGCACATCAGTCCTGGGTGTTCATTGGAATGACTGATGTTGAAGCTGAAACTCCAATACTTTGGCCACCTGATGTGAAGCTGACTCATTTGAAAAGACCCTAATGCTGGGAAAGATTGAGGGCCGAAAGAGAAGGGGACAGCAGAGGATGAGATGGTTGGATGGCATCACCAACTCAATGGACAGGAGTTTGAGTAAACCCCTGGGAGTTGGTGATGGACAGGGAGGCTTGGTGTGCTACAGTCCATGGGGTTGCAGAGTTGGGCAAGACTGAGCAACTGAACTAAACATTCTAAGTAGTGTGAGGTGATACCTCATTGTAGTTTTGATCTGTGTTGCTCTAATAATTAGTGATGTTGAGCATCTTTTCATGTTTGCTGGCCATCTGTATGTCTTCTTTGCAGAAATGTCTAATTATGTCTTCCACCTATTTTTTCAATTGGGTTGTTTTGTTTTTTATATTGAGTTGCCTTTAACAATTTTCTTTTCTTTTCCTGAGTTCTAATTTCATAGCATTGTGGTCCAAAAAGATGCTTGATATGATGTCAATTTTCTTAAATTTACTGAGGCTTGATTTGTGACCCAAGATATGATTTATCCTGGAGAATGGTTTCTGTGCACTTGAGAAGAAAGTGTATTCTGCTGTTTTCAGATGGAATGTCCTATACTATCAATTGAGTCTACATGGTCTAATGTATAATTTAAGGCTTGTATTTCCTTATTAATTTTCTGTCTGGAATGATCTATTCATAATAGGAGTGTTAAAGTTCCTTGCTATCATTGTGTTATTGTGATTTCCCCTTTTATGGCTATTAGCATTTATATCTGAGATGGTCCTCAATTATTTTCTTTTTTTATCTTTACTCTGCTCCATGGCAGTTATTCCAATCATTCCATTTTCCAGCTCACTTATCTGTTCTTCTACTGCAACTTTCCTGCTATTGATTCCTTCCAGTATATTTTTCATTTCAGTTATTGTGTTGTTCATCACTGATAGCTTGTTCTTTAGTTCCTCTAGGTCTTTGTTAAACATTTCTTATTTTTCAGTCCATGCCTCCATTCTGTTTCCAAAATCTTGGATCATCTTTACTAGCACAACTCTGAACTCTATTTCAGGTAGATTGCCTATTTCCTCTTCATTTATTTGGTCTTTTGCGTTTTTACCTTGCTTCTTTATCTGCAACATATTTCTCTATTATCTCATTTTGTCTGACTTACTATGTTTATGGTCTCCCTTCTGCAAGCTACAGGTCATAGTTCCTCTTGGTTCTGTTGTCTGCCCCCTGGTGAGTGAGGTTGGTCCAAAGGCTTAAATAGGCTTCCTTGTGGGAGATACACCTGCCTGCGCTCTGGTAGGTGGAGATGATGCGCAGGGTCACATAAGGTGTGTGGCACTGGAGCTTTCAGGCAGTTGTATAGAGCTGGGTCTTGGTTTTAAGGTGGATACCTCCAGAAGAGCAGCCTCAGATTAATATTCCTTAGGCCAAGTTATTATCTGCTGGTCCAGCATCCTGGACTCAGTACCCCTACCCCAGAGACCCTACCCTGACTCCTGGCTGGGGAATGAAGAGCTCACAGGTCACACAGCATGGCCAGAGAAAATGAAAAAAAGCGGGGTGGGGGGGAGAAAAAAACAGACAAAATATAAGACAAGTAGTAAAACAAAAACAGACAAATAGCAACAATACACCCAAAAAAAGTAAGAAAGAAGACAGACAAACTAAATCCAAGATAAATGATAAAAATAAGACCAAACAGAAACAAACAAGCAGAAAGAAAAGTAAAAAAAAAAAAAAGTCAAAAATAAAAACAATCAGTAAGGACTAAACTAACAAAAATAAAGAATAAAAAATAAAACAAAAACAGAAAGCAATCTAAAAAGAAAAAGGTTAAGTATGATATGTTACTTACAGTATGTTAGATAAATAAAAGTAGAAGAAAATTGGAAGTGAAGGGAGATAGAAAGTATGCATTTGAAGATGGTGTGTGCAGTTTTATATAGGACAGTCTGGAAAGGCCTCAGTAGGAAGAATAATATTTAACTAAAGATCTGAAGGAGGTGAGGATATGTTCTCAAAATTAATTGCACAAATTTATTTCCCTCTATAGGCTAAGATCTTCAGGGTTAAGGACTATACTTAATCATTTTAGTATGCCAGCATCTAGCACAGGAGTTTCTATGTAGAAAGAACTTAGCAAATATCCAGAGAATGAAAAATCTCAGCTACCAAAAAGATCAGTTGTCTTTCAACTACACTTGGCTCTTTATTTCAGAATATTATTGAGGTTGAATATAATGCTGACTTAAATCGGTAGCATACCTAAAACTTCCTACACTCTCATTGTTAAACTATTAAATTTAACAGGGGTATGATTTTCCAAATGTTATATCCTAGGGGTATGATATTTCCAATTCAGAGGTCAGATGAAGAAATGTAAATCCTAAGACAGTTGTGGGACAAATCATAGGCCACTCACAGTATGAACTGATGAATCCTCTAAATCTGTATCTTCACAACACAAAAAGAATGAATCCCTAAGTAAATATACTTGATCAGTTTCTATCTATCCTACTTCTGATTTTGTTCCAGGTCTTAAGCTTATTTAAGTATCCCACAGTATGATTAACATACCACTGATAGGAGCCTAAGCAGTTTCACCTAGAGCTAGCTAACTTATACCTGTGGAAACAGACTAAGTTTAAGTTGTTTTTGCCATCAAACACCTGTCGGCATAATACTTCCTGTCTTAGTAAATCACTGTAGAAAAAGAACTCCCTGAGAGTCAAAAGGAACCTATACAAAAGCAGGTTTCACTTTGGACTTAAAACGGCAGACACCGAACTAGCATGACTGACTCAGTCTGGGAGGACGAAATGGCCAATTTCTTGGTGCAAAATGGGAATAGCATATATGGCTGAGGCCATATTAGGGACAAAATTACTACTACTTATGTGCTGTTACAAATTGCAGATAGAAGACAATTACATGTATTATACTTATCTAGTTTTCATTACAAGGACTAAATGATTTAAGATTACAGGAAAGCTAAACTGAATAAAAAGTACAGGAGAGATACATTAATGAAAAATTTACTTTTTGTTGCTCACTGTTAAAAACCTTTCAGAGACTCATCATAGACTAAGAACTAACTCTGGTTTGTCATTTTGGATAATGTACTTGTGAGTGCATTGATTACTGGTTCTAAAGATACCAATACTAGCATTATGAGTCCTTCGGTGATTCTCCATTACCACCAAGAAAAAGTCCAAACTCCTTAGAATGAGACACAAAGGTCTTTGTGGTCTGGGTCTTCTCTCCCTCTCCACACATTCCAGACCCTCCCAGTCACAGTTCTCTGCAGTTTCCCAAACATGCCATGCTTTCAACACCGACTCTACTTTCTTTACAATGTATTCTTTTTTTTTTTTTTTTTTTTTTGCACAATTTGCTCTCCCTCACCTCCTACCTAAGCAAATTCCTCTAAAATAGTCACCTTCATTTGGAAGCCTTCCTGAATCCCAAGGAACATGCCTCCTGAATTATTAATAGCACTTCTTCCTCTTCTAAATTCTATTACTGCTGAGCTTATCACATTGCACTAAAAAAAAAAATCACTGGACTAAAACTTCTGAGGAAAGTGTCTTATTCATGTTTTAAAAAACACAAAAATACTGAGTTGAATATGTGAATATCAAACAAAAATAACAGAAACTACTGAGTATTGAATGTTTAATAATTGTATTCCTCTATGGTCAGGAAACTGAGGGCAGAGTTGAATTTATATAACTTGTCAAAAATTACAGACCTAAGTGACAAAGACAGGATTTGAACCCAAGCACTCTGATTTCAAAGTTCATGCTCCTCACAACTAACCTATAGATACTTCTTGAATGTATATTTATGTGTTTTCAAGTAAATTAATAAATAGGCATATTTCTCACTATATACTACATATGTTTACTCATGTGTATACATAAAACACTACTGACTTTTAATAATAAACTCTAAACAGCAAAACTAAGTTACATCAGTGAATTAGAAGTTTTTATAAAAGGCCATCTGATATCCTAGAATTTGTCTTCTTTTCCATGAATATATTATAGATTTTATGTATTAAGCTGTGTGTTAAGAAGATATATTTATCATCATGATGAATGACACACATATCACTACCATAAAACTTGGTAAAATTTAAAATTTATGCATAAGGTCTACAATATAAGTTTGCAAAATAAGTTGCTTATGACAATTACCTGAATATGTGTTTTATTTAGAAGAACAAAAATATATGCTTATACATATATTAACCTAATTTTTTCAGTAATATTATTTTACATTCTGAAAAGCTTTCTTTAATTCAATATTTTTTCATGATTTCAAATGTTACTGCACAGTAGAATCCCTTTTGACCAAAAATGTGTCAGTATCATGTGCCACTCCTACAGCAGAAGTTTCAAGACCCCACAGAACTTCAACATGTTCTCTTTTCCTTCTGGCATAACAACTGACAAAGTTCTGGACAGTGACTGCTCTGTCTGCCTAGGTCACAAGGTAAGGGCAATGGCAACATGAAGCAGAGCACCCAGTTATTTCTCACTGTACTTTTAATATGAGTGAGAAATAAATCTGATGTTTCAAAGTCCTCAAGATTTGTTGGTTATTTCTTCAGTTCAGTTCAGTCGCTCAGTCGTGTCTGACTCCTTGCAAGAGTATATATGATAATACAGTTATTTCTTAGCATGGTATAATTTAGCCTATCCTTAATGAAATTTTACAATTAGGTATAATTGTGTATTTAAATAAGTATGTCTATTTCAGAAATTGAATGTGTTAGAGTAAGAACTGGCAGCTCTCTACTTCAGGTACAATGTAAAAATACATCCAAGGTAAAACAGTGATGACTAGTATGGAAAGCATGATGACCAAAGAGAGTGCTTATCACACACTCACACGGAGGATTCATTAAGTATTTTTACTATTAAATTTGTAGAACAAGTTGCTGGATCCACTGCGCTGACACCATGAGGCACATTCATCAGTCTCCAACATGATGATAAATCACTGAATGATATAACAAAAATGTTGATCATTATAGCTTAATAACAAATGTACAACTAAGTCTGTGCTCTCACAAGACATCACGCCAGACACAAATTTCATAGTGGAATGATTATTCAGACTCAGCATCACAGCACTCTGAACTCTAAATTCATGTTTCTAGTTATTGACATAAACATTGAAATAAATCCTGTACTCATCTACAGAAAACAACAAATATGAAATAGATAGTTTGTCAGATACTAAAGAAACCTCCTGGACTAGTTAATTATAAAATCTGAAAGAAATAACCATGTTTCTATTCGATTTTCGGGATTTTCAAACATTAAATGCTGTACTGTGCCGTGTTTAGTCACTCAGTCATGACCGACACTGTGTGACTCCACAGACTGCAGCCTGCCAGGCTTCTCTGTCCCTGGGGATTCTCCAGCAAGAATACTGGAGTGAGTTGCCATGTCCTCCTCCAGGGGATCTTCCCAACGCAGGGTTTCAACCCAGGCCTCCCACATTGCAGGCAGTCTTTACCGTCTGAGCCACCAGGGAAGCCTCAACTATTGAATGAAGTGAAGTGAAAGTCACTCAGTCATGTCCAACTCTGCGACTCTTGAATAGGTTTGTATAATTATTATAAAAGAAGCAAGACATTTTACACAACCATACAATATAATTACTAAAAGATTACATTACAAATGATTTTTATTAAGAAATACATGATAAGAATCTGCAATTGATTCTGAAAACTGTAATATATTTATTGATTCATTGGTTAATGTTAAAGTGGGGGTCAGGGTTAGAAAGTCAAGAATAATTAAAAAACACACTCTAGTGCACAATATACATGAAATTTCATAGTCTTTGAGAATAATTATAAATGGGGAAAATGTTTTATTTTCTAAGCAACTATCACTGAGAAGGTAGACTTAAATTAAGAAAATATGGAACCCACATATGGATTTCTTCCCAGAAAATACTATTTTTATTTTCTCATTTGTTTTATGCTGGAAAATCCTGAAATGCATTTAATGTTTGTTTTAAATTATGTAAAGGCAGAAAGTGAAGAGGAACTCAAAAGCCTCTTGATGAAAGTGAAAGTGGAGAGTGAAAAAGTTGGCTTAAAGCTCAACATTCAGAAAATGAAGATCATGGCATCCGGTCCCATCACTTCATGGGAAATAGATGGGGAAACAGTGGAAACAGTGTCAGACTTTATTTTGGGGGGCTCCAAAATCACTACAGATGGTGACTGCAGCCATGAAATTAAAAGACGCTTACTCCTTGGAAGGAAAGTTATGACCAATCTAGATAGCATATTCAAAAGCAGAGACATTACTTTGCCAACAAAGGTTCCTCTAGTCAAGGCTATGATTTTTCCAGTGGTCATGTACGGATGTGAGAGTTGGACTGTGAAGAAGGCTGAGTGCCGAAGAAACTATGCTTCTTTTGAACTGTGGTGTTGGAGAAGATTCTTCAGAGTCCTTTGGACTGCAAGCAGATCCAACCAGTCCATTGTGAAGGAGATCAGCCCTGGGATTTCTTTGGAAGGAATGATGCTGAAGCAGAAACTCCAGTACTTTGGCCACCTCATGAGAAGAGCTGACTCATTGGAAAAGACCCTGATGCTGGGAAAGATTGAAGGCAGGAGGAGAAGGGGACAACAGAGGATGAGATGGCTGGATGGCAACACCGACTCGATGGACGTGAGTTTGAGTGAACTCTGGGAGTTGGTGATGAACTGGGAGGCCTGGTGTGCTGTGATTCATGGGGTCACAAAGAGTCAGACATGACTAAGCGACTGAACTGAACTGAAAGATCTATCTACAACACAAATTGCATGTGTGGTCTCACTAAATACTATAGTCCTCTCATTTTTTTTTTTTTCACCCATGTCTAAGATGTGTGTGAGCATGTGTGCTAGTCACTCAGTTGTTTCTGACTCTTTGAAACCTCATGGACTGTAGCCTGCCCGGCTTCTCAGTCCATGGAATTCTCCAGGCAAGAATACTAGAGTAGGCAGGCATTCCTTCTCCAGCAGATATACCCAACTCAGGAATCAAAACTAGATCTCCTACATTGCAGGCAGATTGTTTACCATCTCAGCCACCTGGGAAGCCCCAAGTCTAAGAGTAATGTAAGGTAAGAATTCTGCCTTTTTTTTTTTTTTTAATAGTAAAAGTGGTATGTATATAAGCCAGAAAATAAAAGTGAAATTTAGTATAACAGGATCAAGACCATACCCAAGAAAAAGAAATGCAAAAAAGCAAAATAGCTGTCTGAGGAGGCCTTACAAATAGCTGTGAAAAAAGAGAAGTGAAAAGCAAGGGAGAAAAGGAAAGAAATACCCATTTGAATGCAGAGTTCCAAAGAATAGCAAGGAGAGATAAGAAAGCCTTCCTCAGTGATGAATGAAAAGAAATCGAGGAAAATAATAGAATGGGAAAGACTAGAGATCCCTTCTAGAAAATTAGAGATACCAAGGGACCATGTCATGCAAAGATGGGCTCGATAAAGGACAGAAATGGTATGGACATGACAGAAGCAGAAGATATTAAGAAGAGGTGGCAAAAATACACAGAAGAACTGTACAAAAAAGATCTTCACGACCCAGATAATCACGATGGTGTGATCATTCAAACTCAGCTAGAGCCAGACATCCTGGAATGTGAAGTCAAGTGGGCCTTAGAAAGCATCACTACAAACAAAGCTAGTGGAGGTGATGGAATTCCAGTTGAGCTCTTTCAAATCCTGAAAGATGATGCTGTGAAAGTGTTGCACTCAATATGCCAGCAAATTTGGAAAACTCAGCAGTGGCCACAGGACTAGAAAAGGTCAGTTTTCATTCCAGTCTTAAGAATGGCAATGCCAAAGAATGCTCAAACTACTGCACAATTGCACTCATCTCACACGCTAGTAAAGTAATGCTCAAAATTCTCCAAGCCAGGCTTCAGCAATACGTGAACTGCGAACTTCCAGATGTTCAAGCTGGTTTTAGAAAAGGCAGAGGAACCAGAGATCAAATTGCCAACATCTGCTGGATCATCAAAAAAGCAAGAGAGTTCCAGAAAAACATCTATTTCTACTTTATTGACTATGCCAAAGCCTTTGACTGTGTGGATCACAAAAAAACTGTGGAAAATTCTGAAAGAGATGGGAATACCAGACCACCTGACCTGCATCTTAAGAAACCTGTATGCAGGTTAGGAAGCAACAGTTAGAACTGGACATGGGATAACAGACTGGTTCCAAATAGGTAAAGGAGCACGTTAAGGCTGTATATTGTCACCCTGCTTATTTAACTTATATGCAGAGTACATCATGAAAAATGCTGGCTGGAAGAAGCACAAGCTGGAATCAAGATTGCTGGGAGAAATATCAATAACTTCAGACATGCAGATGACACCACCCTTATGGCAGAAAGTGAAGAAGAACTAAAGAGTCTCTTGGTGAAAGTGAAAGAGGAGAGTGAAAAAGTTGGCTTAAAGCTCAACATTCAGAAAACTAAGATCATGGCATCCGGTCCCATCACTTCATGGGAAACAGATGGGGAAACAGTGGAAACAGTAGCTGACTTTATTTTTCTTAGATTCAAAATCACTGCATATGGTGACTGCAGCCATCAAAATGAAAGACGCTTACTCCTTGGAAGGAAAGTTATGACCAACCTAGACAGCATATTAAAAAGCAGAGACATTACTTAGTCAACAAAGGTCTGTCAGATCAAGGCTATGGTTTTTCCAGTGATCATGAATTGATGTGAGAGTTGGACTATAAAGAAGGCTGAGTACAGAAGAATTGATGTTTTTTACTGTGGTGTTGGAGAAGACTCTTGAGAGTCCCTTGGACTGCAAGGAGATTCAACCAGTCCATCCTAAAGGAGATCAGTCCTGGGTGTTCATTGGAAGGACTAATGTTAAAGCTGAAACTCCAATACTTTGGCCACCTGATGCAAAGAGCTGACTCATTTGAAAAGACCCTGATGCTGAGAAAGATTGAGGGCAGGAAGAGAAGGGGGCAACAGAAGGGGACGACAGCCACCGACTCAATGGACAGGGGTTTGAGTAGACTCCAGTAGTTGGTGATGGACAGGGAAGCCTGACATGCTGCAGTTCATGGGGTCACAAAGAGTCAGATACGACTGAGCAACTGAACTGACTGAACTGACTGACTGACTGATGTACTACTAGCAGTTACATTTTCTCCCAAATCATAGTTATTAGTTTGGTGCAAAAGTAATTGCAGTTTTGCATTGTTCAACTCTGCCATTTGATACTGGAAAACATAAATAATATACATCATTTTAATGCATATTTCCTGCTTTTTTTTTTTGCTAATGATTTATTACTTGTCATTTTATATTTATTTTAGACTACGAAAGAGGAGAGTGAAAAAGTTGGCTTAAAGCTCAACATTCAGAAGACGAAGATCATGGCAACCAGTCCCATCACTTCATGGGAAATAGATGGAGAAACAGTGGAAATAGTGTCAGACTTTATTTTTTGGGGCTCCAAAATCACTGCAGATGATGACTGCAGCCATGAAATTAAAAGACGCTTACTCCTTGGAAGGAAAGTTATGACCAACCTAGATAGCATATTCAAAAGCAGAGACATTACTTTGCCAACAAAGGTCCGTCTAGTCAAGGCTATGGTTTTTCCTGTGGTCATGTACGGATGTGAGAGTTGGACTGTGAAGAAGGCTGAGTGCCGAAGAATTGATGCTTTTGAACTGTGGTGTTGGAGAAGACTCTTGAGAGTCCCTTGGACTGCAAGGAGATCCAACTAGTCCATTCCGAAGGAGATCAGCCCTGGGATTTCTTTGGAAGGTGAAACTCCAGTACTTTGGCCACCTCATGCAAAGAGTTGACTCATTGGAAAAGATGCTGATGCTGGGAGGGATTGGGGGCAGGAGGAGAAGGGGACGACAGAGGATGAGATGGCTGGATGGCATCACTTACTCGATGGACGTGAGTCTGAGTGAACTCCGGGAGTTGGTGATGGACAGGGAGGCCTGGCGTGCTGAGATTCATAGGGTAGCAAAGAGTCGGACATGACTGAGCGACTGAACTGAACTGAAAGAAATGATGTTAGACAAAAAGCAAATCTGTGCATATTTTTAATTTCAATTCAAAATGGGTTTAAGGGAGCAAAAACAACTAGCAACTTCAACAACACATTTGGCCCAGGAACTGCTAATCAATGAACAGTGTAGTGCTGGTTCAAGAAGTTTTGCAAGACAAGAGCCTTGAAGATGAGGAGTACAGTGGCCAGCCATCAAGTTGACAACGACTAATTGAGAGGATTATCAAAACTGATCCTCTTATAACTACATGAGAAGTTGCTGAAGAATTCAGTGTCAACCATTTTATGGTTGTGCAACATGTGAAGCAATTTGACATGGTGAAATAGCTTGGTAAGTGGATGTCTCATGCACTGACTGAAAATCAAAAAAATTGTTGTCTTGAAGTGTTGTTGATACTATCTTGAAGTGTCATATTTTCTTATTGTATGCAACAACAAAGAACTATTTCTCAATTGGATTGTGAAGTGTGGTGTAAAATGGATTTTATATGACAACCAGTGATGACCAGCTCAGTGGCTGGATGGTTAAGAAACTCCAAAGCACTTCCCAAAATCAAACTTGCACCCAAGAAATGTCATGGTCACTGTTTGGTGGTCTGCTGCCCATCTGATCCACTATAGCTTTCTGAATCCCGATGAAACCATTACAGCTGAGAAGCATGCTTAGCAAATTGATGAGATCACTGAAAACTGCAACACCTGTAGCCAGCACTGGTCAACAGAAAGGCCCAACTCTTCTCCACGACAACACCCAATCGTACTTTGCACAACCATCACTTCCAAAGTAGAATAGACTGGGCTACAAATTTTGCCTCATCCACCATATTTACCTGACCTCTCACCAACCAACTACCACTTCCAAGCATCTCAGTAACTTTTTGCAGAAAAAATGCTTCAACAACCAGCAGGAGGCAGAAAATGCCTCGAATGCTGAAGCACAGATTTTTGTGCTATAGAAATAAATAAACTTATTTCTCACTGACAAAAATGTGTTGGTTGCAATGGTTCCGATTTTGAATAATAAAGATGTGTTTGCTACTGCTGCTGATGCTAAGTTGCTTCAGTCGTGTCCAACTCTGTGTGACCCCAGAGACGGCAGCCCACCAGGCTCCCCCGTCTCTGAGATTCTCCAGGCAAGAACACTGGAGTGGGTTGCCATTTCCTTCTCCAGTGCATGAAAGTGAAAAGTGAAAGTGAAGTCTCTCAGTCATGTCCGACTCTTAGTGACCCCATGGACTACAGCCCAGCAGGCTCCTCCATCCATGGGATTCTCCAGGCAAGAGTACTGGAGTGGGGTGTCATTGCCTTCTCTGAAGATGTGTTTGAGCCTAGCTATAATGATTTAAAATTAACAGTTCAAAATCACAATTACTTTTTCATCAACCTAATATTTCATTTAACATTACGACACTTAAACTGTTCTTATATTGACTGCATCATGTGTTTCTAGCATGTACACTAATATGCACATCTATCCTTATAGTCATACATTCACAAGATAATTTATTATTGAGTAATTGTTAGCCTCAAAGTAATGAAGCACAGATACATTTTCTGATGATCAACATTTTTTTTAATTGACATTTTAAGTACTAGGTTTGGCAAATGTTTTACAATGCTATTGACTAAATTTGCATTAAAACAAATTATAACACTTCAGTCTTAAAAGCTGTAATATAAAAGAGAAATTTTAAGTAAAATGATTTAAACTATTTTTTAAAACCTCTTGGTTTTTAAGGTAAAATAAACACAACCAACGTTATTTAATACTTGAAATATACGTTATCTAAATAGCTAGAACTCAGAAAAAATAATCATTATATTTTAAAATTAAGTTAATAGATTAAGATATAAACAAAAGTTTTAAAATTTATTCCTATTCTGTTAGTTTCAAAGTTACATCTTTCAGTGGCAGGACCAATAAATTTGATTAAAAGTAGTATTTAAATGGTGCCCCTTACCAAATTCAATTATGTCATCTTTAGAGTATAATTTTGTTCTATAAGGAGGATTCCTACAAATTTTAGAAACATCTAAGAGGGAAATTGGAGAAGGCAATGGCACCCCACTCCAGTACTCTTGCCTGGAAAATCCCATGGATGGAGGAGCCTGGTGGGCTGTAGTCCATGGGGTCACTAAGAGTCGGACACAACTGAACGACTTCACTTTCACTTTTCACTTTCATGCATTGGAGAAGGAAATGGCAACCCACTCCAGTGTTCTTGCTTGGAGAATCCCAGGGATGGGAGAGCCTGGTGGGCTGCCGTCTCTGGGGTCACACAGAGTCGGACACGACTGAAGCGACTTAGCAGCAGCAGCAGCAAGAGGGAAATTTGTGAAACCAAAAATTAGAAACATATTGACATATATGGGGCTTCCCTCATAGTTCAGTTGGTAAAGACTCTGCCTACAATGCACGACACCTGGGTTCAATTCCTGGGTCAGGAAGATCACTTGGAGAAGGAAATAGCTATCTATTCCAGTATACTTGCCTGGAGAATCCCATGGACAGAGGTGTCTGGTGGGCTACTATCCATGGGGTTTCAAAAGTCGGACACGACTTAGTGACCAAACCACTAACATTGGCATATATAAAGATATTACATGAAAATACTCAATGAACAAAAAGATTGTAATGTACAAAAGATTATAAACAATGTACAAAAAGATTACTACTGTAATACCTATTTTGATAAATAAGCCTTGGAAATGATGGCCTCTCTCTTTTTCAGGCTCATGCTCTTACCTTTTCTCTCTCATCTTGCTAACACCAATTTCTAAAGTCCTCAGCTTTGGATCAAAGAGAGGGGAATAGAAAAGTTCTTTCTTGATTGGTGAGAAGCTAGTGTTGGAGAGCTCACAACTTACTAGTCATTTGCAGTGATTCTTTGCTCCTAAGTACTTTCACAAGCTCAACAAGGAAGAAATATTTCCTCTTTCCCCCTACCACTTTAGTTTGGATTTTCTTACCCAAAGCTCCCCCAACAAGGATGAATTCCAGAAAAACATCTGCTTCTGCTTCATTGACTATGTTAAAGCCTTTGACTGGATCACAACAAACTGTAGAAAAATCTTAAAAAGATGAGAGTACCAGATCACCTTACCTACCTCCTGAGAAATCGAACAGACTGGTTCAAAATTGGGAAAGGAGTACATCAAGGCTTGTACATCAAGTATATTGTCACCCTGCTTATTTAACCTATGTACAGAGTACATCATGCAAAATACAAGGCTGAATGAAGCTCTGTGTGGAATCAAGACTGCTGAGGGAAATATCAGTAACCTCAGATATGCAGATGACATCATCCTATTGGCAGAAGCCAAAGAGGAACTAAAGAGCCTCTTGATGAAGGTGAAAGCAGAGAGTGAAAAAGCTGGCCTAAAACTCAATATTCAGTACAAAGATCATGGGAGCTGGTCCCATTGCTGCTGCTGCTGCTGCTGCTGCTGCTGCTAAGTTGCTTCAGTCGTGTCCAACTCTGACCGACCCCATAGACGGCAACCTACCAGGCTCCTCCGTCCCTGGGATTCTCACTGCAGAGGGTGACAGAAGCCATGAGATTAAAAGATGATTGCTCCTTGGAAGAAAAACTATGACAAACCTAGACAGTATATTAAAAGGCAGAGATATCACTTTGCCAACAAAGTTCTGTACAGTCAAAGTTATGATTTTACAGTAGTCACGTACAGATGTGAGAACTGAACCATAAGAATTGATGCTTTCGAACCGTGGTGCTGGAGAAGACTCTGAGCGTCCCTTGGACAGCAAGGAGATGAAACCAGTCAATCCTAAAGGAAATCAACCCTGAATATTCATTGGAAAGACAGATGCTGAAGCTGAAGCTCCAATACTTTGGCCACCTGTTGTGTGTGTATTAGTCACTCAGTCGTGTCCAACTCTGTGACCCCATGGACTGTAGCCCACCAGGCTCCCCTGTCCATGGAATTCTCCAGGCAAGAATACTGGATTGTGTTGCCATTTCCTTCTCCAGGGGATCTTCCTGACCCAGGAATTGAATCCAGGTCTCCTGCACTGCACGCAAGTGCTTTACTGTCCGAGCCACCGGGGAAGCCCGTGATGTGAAGCCCTTGATGGCTGGCCGCCTGATGCGAAGAGCCAACTCATTGCAAAAGACTCTGATGCTGGTAAAGACTGAGGGTAGGAGGACAAGGGGGTGACAAAGATGAGACAGTTGCATGGAATCACTGACACAATGGGCATGAATTTGAGCAAAATCTGAGAGATAGTGAAGGGAAGGGACACAGACAGGGAAGCCTGGTGTGCTGCAATCCTGCTTGGGATTGCAAACAGTCAGACACAACTGAACAACAACCTGAAGTTCCCCTGACAAGGATAAATGCAACATTCTTACTCACTAACTATCCTGTAGTAGCTGCAGCTTCTAGACTAAAATGATGCCACACCAGCTCTTTCCCATAAGTCCTCATCAGGTCTTATGAGGAAAGACTTTTTTTTTTTTTTTTAACTTCAGATCTACTATAAAGTCCAACACAATTATGTCTTGGTCTCTCTCAAGTCAAGGTAATTATTCAGCCTTTTTCTCACATACCTGGTCCTCCAGATCATTCAAACTGATAAACCCAATCTTTGGTTTGTTTAAAAGAACATGCATGGAGAGATTTATGCACACACTCATGCCACTTTGGAGGATGTGGGAATAGAAATCACAGTACACAAGAAACTCTATTTGTAAATTTTCAAATTCCTCCTTAATTTTGGTTAAGTGTTTAAGAATCCTAATACTACTTTTTCCCTTTCTTTTTTTCAAATCAATCATGATAATCTTGTAATTTGGAATGCTGTTTGTCTTGTCTTCAGGTCTCAGCTAATACTTCCATTCCACACACATTCCATTCCAAATGTATTCAATTACATAGATCATACAAAATGAGGTAACTTTCATTTTACAAAACAGATTAAAATGCATTTATAAACCATGTTACTGCATTTTAAAAACAGACCATAAAATTTCCAGCCCATTATTGCCAAGTTTTGTAATCTACATCAGTCTGATGAACAGGATAATTCCCTCTGCACTACTTTGTGATATGTACGTACAGACTGAAGCAAATGGTATTTTTAGAGTGTTTAAAGGAAGCCAAGTCCTTGGACACCTAGCCACTCATTTACTCATGATTCCAAATAAGTGGAAGGGTTAAATACACACACACATCTAACCATATCATTAAAAATAACTCATAATATTAAACAGTCTCCACTGTTATATCCCCTTAAATCAACTGGATAAGCCATTTTTACTTAAGTTCAATTTAATTATGAATATCATAGTTAACAGTGATTGGAAGAAATACAGCTGTAAAGCAGGCATATGGTTTGTACACCTTGTTTGATCTTAGGCTTGCTAATGGAAAGGATCTACTTAATTTTAAAATCCAGTAACACAAACAATATGGAGGCTACACAGTGTAACAGAAAGAGTCCTGTGTTTGAAATGACTATCTAGTCCAGGCCTCTATTCCTATTTTTCATATTATTTAGACTGTCTAATAGATATTACCAAATTATTTTAATAAGAACTTACTTATTTAAGTATGCACACATATGTGCATTCATAGACAACACACAAAACTTCACTTATCTTCTGTTGATAATACATTATCAATAGTGATTGTTTAAAAAAAATATTTAAAATAATAAAACAACAGTATTCTCCAAGATAACTCATAGCCTCAGAAATCAGGTAAGTTTATTTAATCTTTAGATTCTTAGTTATTTTCATCTGTGACATAGGGATAAAATGCCAGTTTTCTTCTTTCCAGAGTTGTTAGGATCTGATGAAATAATTTATGTGAAAATGCTCCATAAAGTGGTATAAACAGATAAGATTATTTTGTCACACTTCTAAACATATACATTTAGACACACAAACCCCAAAATTTAAAAACAAACGTAGTTATTTCATGGGACTTCATCTCTGAAATCTCTTGACTGCTATTAAAGATGCATTAAATTTCAATAGTAACATGCTTTACCATTAAATATCACCACTTAAAGTACTTTATGTAAAGGAATGTTTTGTAAAACTTCTCATTTGGCAGATTCATTGCCCTATTAGCTAAAGACTATAAAAATCATATTTTCATTCTATATTCTTTTAATAAAGAACTTTAAAAAATCAAAAAGATTTAATATTTGCAATTTAGCAGACTGAATATGCCTTTAGTAGGTAGAGGGGTCTGGCATACCAGAAGTTCATCTACAATTTGGAAGGTGATCTTTCTCTTAGAATTCTGAAATGCTATAAAAACTTTATATGGCACTTAATTGCTTCATTCCAAAAATTCAGGGCCTTCTAATAAGACCAGTTTAAAGAAATTCCAAGGCTCCAATTTTACTGTTTAAATGAAATTGGTAAGTTGGATACTTAATTTTAAAATTTCTGATCATAATAAAAATATGAAGCTTAACAATTCCTTTCTAGTCTTACAATATGCAAAAAATAGAAATGAGTACAGCATTTTCCCCCTAGCTTTCTTTCTGTTTCATATAAATTTGAACTGGAAAGCATATTGAACTGATTTAAATTGGAACCCACAGAAGGAAGCTGGCTAAAGACATAGAGGCTAACTCATAGTCTGTGACCAGACTGGTTTGTCTAATGATGTAGTTGTTGTCACAATAAATGACTACATGCGCAGATTTCTGTCTAGTTAGACATTTGGCTTGAAATAAATATTCAGAGAACTGAATCCAAACATCAACTAGGCCAAAAGTTGTCTTAAGCTCTGCCAACATAATGCTAATTCAACTAAAAGTAATATGCCTTTTTGTTCACAACAAATGAGTCTTTGAATCCATTAAACTGAATCTGATGATGATTTCAGGAACATGTCCGATGAGAACATTATCCCACTACAGTAGGTCTGGAACCTAATTTTCCTGTCAAACGCTACTTATTGTACCTACTTTGGTACCCTAGAACTGGAAAGAATGATCCATGAATTGAGATAGGGAATCCTTTGGCTGTATAATTTGAGTTGGGAAAAAAAGGCCTATGTTTAACCACTTTATTTTGTAATACCTATTTTATAACTAGGTGTAGAGATTATGCATTTATCTGAAATTAGCCATAGTCCAGCTTCCTAAGGCTTCATTAAAAGCAAGATAAATCTAATGAAAATAGCAGCATAAGTGAAAACAATTTATATGGGTTTCATTACTGTGTGCCAGTTATCTTGGAATGCTCTCTATTTGTATTTGTAGATTTTTCATCCCATACAGTTAAAAGAGAATGCCAAGTAGAAATATCAGTAAATAAGGAATGTAACACAAATATTTATTTGGAAGAAAAAAACATACCAAGTCAAAGAGGAGACTTTCCAAATTAATTGAAGACTAAAGGGATATACTGGATTGGCCAAAAAGTTTAATCAGGTTTTACCATAAGAAAAGCTGAATGAACTTTTTGGCCAACTCAACAGATGTCAAATCAACTGTATTTAGTTAGAAGACATTGATATACTGTGTATATCATTGATACCTACTGACATTCTGGGACAAAATAAAGAGAAAATACCTTGTTAAATATGCAAATGAATATCTGGTTGAGTAGTAGGACATCAGTATTTTCTAAACCATGTTTCTAATGATTATTTTCCTCTTTGAAATAATAAACTTATTTTCTGTACTGACGTCAAAGATAGATATGGCTATTTAGCAACATGCAACATTTGGAGAATTTCATTTTTCCATTCACCTTATGATATTATTCATGGGACCACAATTCAGTTCAATTGTTCAGTCCTGTCCGACTCTTTGCGATCCCATGAACCGCAGCATGCCAGGTCTCCCACCAACTCCTGGAGTTTACCCAAGCTCATGTCCACTGAGTCAGTGATGCCATCTAACCATCTCATCCTCTGTCATCCCCTTCTCCTCCTACCCTCAATCTTTCCCAGCATCAGGGTGTTTTCAAATGAGTCCGCTCTTTGCATCAGGTGGCCAAAGTACTGGAGTTTCAGCTTCAACATCAGTCCTTCCAATGAACACCCAGGACTGATCTCCTTTAGGATGGACTGGTTGGATCTCCTTGCAGTCCAAGGGACTCTCAAGAGTCTTCTCCAACATGGGACCACAGCAAGCTACAAAATTTGTAGCAAGGAGCCCAGTGAAAATGGAAAATATGGGGTCCCTTATTCAAATGAATAATTTCAGATGGTGACAACAAAGCATGGGGCCCTTCTAAGCACAGGGACCTGTGTAACTTCCTACGTAAGATTGCAAACTCACAAAGCCAACCACATATGAGCCCATTCCTAAAACTTTCCATTAACTTACACTGTATTGCTAATAGAATTGCAAAATACATGGAGGGTCATTACTAAAGCATCATTCCTTGCCAGTTCAATCAATGGAAAGTAACTCTCCTACTGGGTCCACCCATACTTATTTATCTGCCACATTAAATATGGACAGGCTGTTGAAAACATGGCAGCGAGGACAAGAATTGGGGGAATTAAGACACATATCAAGCTCTCCATTTTCCTGCCTTTGATAGAAATGCACAATAATTTACTGTTTGCAACATCCCTTCATTCTTTTCCTAAATAGCTCTGGCTCACACTGGTGAATATTTGTGAAAAGATGCCATCCTTCAGAAAATGGTTTAGAAATATTTGCTCAGTTTCAGGATTTCTTCTTCTTACATTCAAAAAGACAACAAGTATCTATAATATATGAATTAAAACTCTTGAACTTCAAACTGCCTTGCTCCTGAATCATTTAACCTTGTATAACGTATTCACATAGAATATGACTAAAACCTTTAAAACTCCAATAAGATTAAATTAAGTAATCTATATATATGAACTCTGTGAAATACTCAGGTTCAACTCTTATACCATTATTAGCAATGCAGTATATTACTGATATGTAGATGAAGTCTGGGGTCACTACAGAAATCAAGCAAGGAAATTCCTTCTTCAATGCAGTCTACAGGCATACCTCACATATAATGATTCCTTAACATTTCACTTATTGACAGATTTTTTTCCCCCACAGTGTTTCAAAGCTTGACTAATTCACAAGATTATATCAGCATATTTAAAACCTTAATCATATCAAGTCCAACTTTATTTGGTAAATGAAGATGTTTTCTACTTTCTTCCAAACTCTCATTGGTAAGTCCTTTGATAAGATAGTCTCATAAATTGATTTCTTAGAAAAAATATATATCCAAGAAAAAGTACATTAACTAAAGAAGGGGAATAAAGATTTATACTTTAAAAGAAATTTTCAAAAATTAGCATCTGAAATAGAAAGATCAGGAGATGGATCTTCCTCATTATTTAAATTATAGTATTGGTCCAATTTAAAAATTTATTGGAGGTGTATCTTACATATCTCTATTTAGAAAAAAAGGTTAGATAAGTATTTTTTAAAGGATTTTATTCCATACTTTTTTAATCATAAGAATTTGTGAAAGATATAACAATACTTTTCCATTTCTTGAAAGAAAAAAATTAAGATTGTTTATTTCTTCTCTCTACACTGTCTTAAATTAACAAAACAGGAATTCAATAAATAAAGGAAATCAGAAAGAGATGAAGCAAACAATGGCAATCTGAAGTTAATAATTAATTGGGTAGCCATAGCTTAGCTATATTAAAATAATAATAGTTCTCAATAAAAACTCTATATGTTTGAAACCTGATGATTTCATCAGTCAGAACTCATTTATTATAATGGCTCTTTCCTGAGGGATACTCGTCCTCAAAAGTATTATAAAGTATATAAAAGGGATATACTTTAATTTAAATTGGCACTTTTGTGAAAAAATCTGAGAAAACATATTGCAAGCTACCACCACCTTAATATCAAATATAGTATCAATGGTATATGAAAAAATGCTTAAGTTGTCAAATTTTTTCCTGGAAAGTTCCATTCTAATTTAATCAATTAACATTTTATGGTATTTTCCAAATTCATTAATTATAGTACAATGCCTAAATTGTTTGGAGTACTTTAGAGCATAACTTAGAGTAGTCCAGATCAGTGGATTCTCTACCAGCCAAGAGTCTAAATTTTTCATACTAGCTTCACATAATAGTAATTTCCTATCAATAGTCTGCCTTTGGTAACAAAATAAAATTGAATCCTACATAAAAATAAAAGCTTTGGCTCCCTTTAACTGTTAAAGAAAATAAACAAAAAAATTACATTAATGAAGAAGAGAAAGACTCAAACATTTTTTTCCAAACTACTAAATAACTTGAGAAATGCACCTTTAAATTTAATTGTGCCTCCCTTATATTGCTAATAATAAATCTAATTGTAAATATTATCTTTTTTAAGGAATATAAATGATTTGCCACACAAACTTCAAGTAACAAACTATCAAGAGTAGGCTTTATGCAAGGTAAGCATTACCTGGTCAATTAGTGTTTCTGACATTTATTAGCCTCAAATTGGCTCCACAATAGATTTACAGAGTTCAGTTTATTATAATTAAATTTATAAAATATTGAATTTCAGTGCAAACAGGAAAGATTTAAGAAAGCAGAAGTTCTTGCTGCTGCTGCTAAGTCATTTCAGTCGTGTCCGACTCTGTGTGACCCCATAGACGGCAGCCCACCAGGCTCCCCTGTCCCTGGGATTCTCCAGGCAAGAACACCGGAGTGGGTTGCCATTTCTTTCTCCAAGTACTTATAGCTTTCTTAAAATAGATTTTAAGTGTTATATAGAGACACAAGATATCTTATAGCCTCTGCCTGTATTTTATTCACCATATTTATTAACTTCCTATGTGATCAGTGCTATAGCTTTGTATTTTGTTTTAACTCTACATTAAGAAGACATTCCAAACTTATTCTACATCTACTCCAAATTCCTGTAAGAAAATGAACTGAACTTTTAAAATCAGTGTCTTCAAAGTAGACATGTTATTTTTCAGTATCTGCAACTGGTATTAAATTTTTTAGCATCTGCAGGTGATATCAAATGCCATGATATGCAGTCACTACAATGGATGCTAAGGTGGAGGTAAAGGGCAGAGCCCTGGTCTGAATTCTGAAGTACTAAACAGACATTCACACTGACAGAGCTGCTATATGCAAGCACCTACAGATGGAACTTTTTCAAAATCACACTGATCATGGAAATAAGCCAAAAGAACAAGATGAACTTCACTTTGAGTAATTCTTCTTCCTAAGTTAGACACTCTTTTATCATTTTGGCTGCCATTACAAAATACTATAGCCTGGGTGTCTTACACACCAGACGTGTATCTCTGACAGATCTGAAGGCCGAGACGTCCAAGATCGGCAGGTTGAGTTCCTGGTGAAAAGAACCAAGACTTGCACATTGTCTCCTGGGTGTGCGCTTACATGGTCTTTCCTCAGTGTGTGCACGTGCACAGACAAACAGCTCCTGTCTCTTCCCCTTCTTCAAGGGCTCTAATCCTATCATGAGGTCCCTACCTTCACGACTTCATCTAAACCCAATTACCTTCTAAAAGCACCACTACCAAATACCAACACATTTGCTGGTTTCCTAAGCTTCAAGTATGAATGATATTTAAATGATACAGTTATTCAGTCTAAAATGAACATTATCACTTGTGATTTTAAGATATCATGTATGTTTATATGTACAGGTATACATAGACACATGTACATATAAATGCATGTACATATATTTATCTTTAATGCATAGTATTATAATAAACTCAAGAATTTAAATTCATTAATTTACCAATTTAATTGATTCCCTTATTCATTTTTCAATTTTTCACTTAATAAATTTTGAGGACTTAAAATGTGTTAGGAGTGAAATGCCTCTTACTCACATTTGTGTAATTTACACTGAAGACACCTGAATGGATTAGGAAACCCATTCATATCTAGACCTAAACTAACAAATGTACTATTTTATAGTTAGTAAAATGCAGAATATTGATTATATTTGAGGTTCTTTAAAACTGCTTGAATTGAGACACTATTACTAGCTCTGATAGGAATCTTTATTATATTTTCTACTTTAAAAATGCATGTGTTTATGCTATTTTGGATAGGATGCTGAAACAGGAACTCCCCAGGTCAGTAGGTGCCCAATATGCTACTGGAGATCAGTGGAGAAATAACTCCAGAAAGAATGAAGAATCGGAGCCAAAGCAAAAAAATACCCAGTTTTGGATGTGACTGATGATAGAAGCAAGGTCCAATGCTGTAAAGAGCAATATTGCATAGGAACCTGGAATATCAGGTCCATGAATCAAGGCAAATTGGAAGTGGTCAAACAGGAGATGGCAAGAGTGAACGTGAACATTCTAGGAATCAGAGAACTAAAATGGACTGGAATGGGTGAGTTTAAATCAGATAACCATTATATCTACTACTGCGGGCAGGAATCCCTTAGAAGAAATGGAGTAGCCATCATGGTCAACAAAAGAGTCTGAAATGTAGTATTTGGATGCAATCTCAAAAAAGACAGAATGATCTCCATTTGTTTCCAAGGCAACCCATTCAATATCACAGTGATCCAAGCCTATGCCCCAAACAGTAAGGCTGAAGAAGCCGAAGTTGAACAGTTCTATGAAGACCTACAAGACCTTTCAGAACTAACATTCAAAAAAGACGTTCTTTTCATTATAGGGGACTGGAATGCAAAAGTAGGAAGTCAAGAAACACCTGGAGTAACAGGCAAATTTGGCCTTGGAATATGGAATGAAGCAGGGCAAAGACTAATAGAGTTTTGCCAAGAAAATGCACTGGTCATAGCAAACACCCTCTTCCAACAACACAAAAGAAGACTCTACACATGGACATCACCAGATGGTCAACACCGAAATCAGATTGATTATATTCTTTGCAGCCAAAGATGGAGAAGCTCTATACAGTCAGCAAAAACAAGACCGGGAGCTGACTATGGCTCAGATCATGAGCTCCTTATTGCCAAATTCAGACTTAAATTGAAGAAAGTAGGGAAAACCACTAGACCATTCAGGTATGACCTAAATCAAATCCCTTATGATTATACAGTGGAAGTGAGAAATAGATTTAAGGGACTAGATCTGATAGATAGAGTGCCTGATGAACTATGGTTGGAGGTTCATGACATTGTACAGGAGACAGGGATCAAGACCATCCCCATAGAAAACAAATGCAAAAAAGGAAAATGGCTGTCTGGGGAGGCCTTACAAATAGCTGTGAAAAGAAGAGAAGTGAAAAGCAAAGGAGAAAAGGAAATATATAAGCATGTGAATGCAGATTCCAAAGAATAGCAAGAAGAGATAAGAAAGCCTTCCTCAGCGATCAGTGCAAAGAAATAGAGGAAAGCAACAGAATGGGAAAGAAGAGAGATCTCGTCAAGAAAATTAGAGATACCAAGGGAATATTTCCTGCAAAGATGGGCTTGATAAAGGACAGAAATGAAGCAGAAGATATTAAACCTAACAGACCTAACAGACAACAGAAGATATTAAGAAGAGGTGGCAAGAATACACAGAAGAACTGTACAAAAAAGATCTTCACGACTAAGATAATCACGATGGTACAATCACTCACCTAGAGCCAGACATCCTAGAATGTGAAGTCAAGTGGGCCTTAGAAAGCATCACTACAAACAAAGCTAGTGGAGGTGATGGAATTCCAGTTGAGCTATTCCAAATCCTGAAAGATGATGCTGTGAAAGTGCTGCACTCAATATGCCAGCAAATTTGGAAAACTCAGCAGTGGCCACAGGACTGGAAAAGGTCAGTTTTCATTCCAATCCCAAAGAAAGGGAATGCTGAAGAATGCTCAAACTACCGCACAATTGCACTAATCTCACATGCTAGTAAAGTAATGCTCAAAATTCTCCAAGCCAGGCTTCAGCAATATGTGAACCATGAATTTCCAGATGTTCAAGCTGGTTTTAGAAAAGGCAGAGGAACCAGAGATCAAATTGCCAACATCCGCTGGATCAAGGAAAAAGCAAGAGAGTTCCAGAAAAACATCTATTTCTGCTTTCTTGACTATGCCAAACCCTTTGACTGTGTGGATCACAATAAACTGCGGAAAATTCTGAAACAGATGGGAATACCAGACCACCTGACCTGCCTCTTGAGAAACATATGCAGGTCAGGAAGCAACAGTTAGAACTGGACATGGAACAACAGACTGGTTCCAAATAGGAAAAGAAGTACGTCAAGGCTGTATATTGTCACCCTGCTTATTTAACTTATATGCAGAGTACATCATGAGAAATGCTGGGCTAGAAGAAGCACAAGCTGGAATCAAGATTGCCGGGAGAAATATCCACAACCTCAGATATGCAGATGACACCACTCTTATGGCAGAAAGTGAAGAGGAACTCAAAAGCCTCTTGATGAAAGTGAAAGTGAAGAGTGAAAAAGTTGGTTTAAAGCTCAACATTCAGAAAATGAAGATCATGGCATCTAGTCCCATCACTACATGGGAACTAGATGGGGAAACAGTGGAAACAGTGTCAGACTTTATTTTTCTGGGCTCCAAAATCACTACAGATGGTGACTGCAGCCATGAAATTAAAAGGCGCTTACTCCTTGGAAGAAAAGTTATGACCAAACTAGATAGCATATTCAAAAGCAGAGACATTACTTTGCCAACAAAGGTCCATCTAATCAAGGCTATGGTTTTTCCAGTAGTCATGTATGGATGTGAGAGTTTGACTGTGAAGAAAGCTGAGCACCGAAGAATTGATGCTTTTGAACTGTGGTGTTGGAGAAGACTCTTGAGAGTCCCTTGGACTGCAAGGAGATCCAACCAGTCCATCCTAAAGGAGATCAGCCCTGGGTGTTCTTTGGAAGGAATGATGCTAAAGCTGAAACTCCAGTACTTTGGCCACCTCTTGCAAAGAGTTGACTCATTGGAAAAGACTCTGATGCTGGGAGGGATTGGGGGCAGGAGGAAAAGAGGACAACAGAGGATGAGATGGCTGGATGGCATCACCGCCTCGATGGACATGAGTTTGAGTGAACTCTGGGAGATGGTGATGGACCAGGAGGCCTGGCGTGCTGTGATTCTTGGGGTTGCAAAGAGTCGGACATGACTGAGTGACTGAACTGAACTGAACTGATGCTATTTTGCCCAACGTATTTCTTACTTATCTGTGCTACAATAAAATGAATTTGTTCTAAATGCATAATTATAAAAATTACATTACTGAGTACATTATGAAAACAGAAGTATCTAATAAGCTTTTAGAATATCAGATATCCATACCTTCCTTTAATATACAAATAGACCATTGTGATACATATTTCCATTTTATAGCATTCATCCTATAATCCAAATTTCAGAAATACTATATAAACCATTCACACAAAAAAATCATATCCTCTCATACATTAATGCATTTCTGAAAATTGTTCCAAGAAGTACATTCAAGATACACAATTTAATTTTTCACTTAGGAAACTAATGCTTGGTATATAAGAAGTGACAGGCTATAGCCAGTTCACCATCAAGCTGAATATAAATAAAATTGAAATCTTATGGGTGTACCTTAAATTTTATTGACAAACACACTTATTTAAATTATTTTTGATTCATTTAGAAAGTTCTTATATTTACCTCCTCAAACATATATATGATTTGCTTCAGTTCAAGGAGAATGGGATATCTCTTTAAGCTTTCCCACTCAACAAACTAAAAGTTTGGATCTGCATTCGGTAAGAAGCTTCTTACAGAAGTTTCTTTCTGCATCCTACTCAGGACAACCTCATTATTTTGAAATCTTGCTCTTGGCTTCCTACTAAACAACCTCCCAGTATTACAAAGAGTATGACATGGTAGTAATGAGCCCCCCTTCACAGCATGCCTCATATTTGCCATTACTTGCTCCATGGCTCTCCTTCTAAGCAGATGACAATCATTACAAGGACAAGGGATATTCTGTTATTAGGACACGACACAGAACCTGGCTCAATAATATTTGCTAAAAGAACGGATGTGCTAAGTTTCTTGAGCCATGTCTGACTCTGTGCAACCTTATGGACTGTAGCCTGCCAGGTTCCTCTGTTTATGGGATTCTCCAGTCAAGAATACTGAACCGGGTTGTGATTTCCTTCTCCTGGGGATCTTCCCAACCCAGCAATCATACCCAAGTCTCTTGCACTGCTAGGCAGGTTCTTTACAACTAGCACCACCTGGGAAGCCCTGAAACAATGGATAAACAGATTAAACTCTACTGTATATTTTTATTTTTGTTTTTAGAGGTCTTTTTGGTTCCAGCAAATCTGGCGATTCTACTGTGGGATCAGACTTCAAGTTCAAATAGTCCATATTTTATCAAGATGGCTCACACAATTGGGTCAAATTTGTCTGCAGTTTAAGGTAATGGCTTTCATACACTGTAGTCTGAAAGGCAAATATTTTTAAAGCCTAGACAATATTCATCAACTAAATTACCTTAGTAGATAATTTCATTGAAAGTTGTTGGTTAAATATTAAGAGAAAACTTAACAAAAACAATATTACCTTCCCATGATAGGTTACTTTTGTATAATTGGAAACTTTATACTTCTTAGAGACTGTATTTACTTATAAGAAATGGTATTGAAATGTGTCTGTATTCACTGTATTCTTTCTGAAAAACATCTTTATAGTCACACTGACAACTACTAGTTATTAAATTAAGGCTATTTATGTTAAGTTGCACCCATCAAGTGGGCCTTAGGAAGCATCACTACAAACAAAGCTAGTGGAGGTGATGGAATTCCAGTTGAGCTCTTTCAAATCCTGAAAGATGATGCTGTGAAAGTGCTGCACTCAACATGTCAGCAAATTTGGAAAACTCAGCAGTGGCCACAGGACTGGAAAAGGTCAGTTTTCATTTCAATCCCAAAGAAAGGCAAACCCAAAGAATGATCAAACTACCACACGATTGCAGTCATCTCACATGCTAGTAAAGTAATGCTCAAAATTCTCCAAGCCAGGCTTTAGCAATACCTGAACCATGAACTTTCATATGTTCAAGCTGGTTTTATAAAAGGCAGAGGAACCAGAGATCAAATTGCCAGCATCAGTTGGATCATGGAAAAAGCAAGAGAGTTCCAGAAAAACATTCATCTCTGCTTTATTGACTATGCCAAAGCCTTTGACTGTGTGGATCACAATAAACTGTGGAAAATTCTGAGAGATGGGACTACCAGACTATCTGACCTGCCTCTTGAGAAACCTGTATGCAGATCAGGGAGCAACAGTTTTAACTGGACATGGAACAACAGACTGGTTCCATATAAGAAAAGGAGTACGTCAAGGCTGTATATTGTCACCCTGCTATTTTAACTTATATGCAGAGTACATCCGGAGAAGGCAATGGCACCCCACTCCAGTACTCTTGCCTGGAAAATCCCATGGAAGGAGGAGCCTGGTAGGCTGCCTTCTATGGGGTCACACAGAGTCAGACACGACTGAAGTGACTTAGCAGCAGCAACAGCAGCAGAGTACATCATGAGAAACGCTGATCTGGATGAAGCACAAGCTGGAATCAAGATTGCAAGGAGAAATATCAATAACCACAGATATGCAGATGACACCACCATTATGGCAGAAAGTGAAGAAGAACTAAAGAGCCTCTTGATGAAAGTGAAGGAGGAGAGTGAAAAAAGTTGGCTTAAAGCTCAACATTCAGAAAACTAAGATCATGGCATCCAGTTCCATCACTTCATGGCAAATAGATGATGGGGAAACAGTGGAAACAGTGGCTTACTTTATTTTTGGGGGCTCCAAAATCACTACAGATTGTGACTACAGTCATGAAATTCAAAGACACTCACTCCTTGGAAGGAAAGTTATGACCAACCCAGACAGCATATTAAGAAGCAGAGACATTTACTTTTTCAACAAAGGTCTGTCTAGTCAAGGCCAGTAATCATGTATGGATGTGAGGGTTGGATTATAAAGAAAGCTGAGTGCCGAAGAATTGATGCTTTTGAACTGTGGTACTGGAGAAGACTCTTGAGAGTCCTTTGGACTGCAAGGAGATCAAACCAGTCCATCCTAAAGGAGATCAGTCCTGGGTATTCCTTGGAAGGACTGATGTTGATGCTGAAACTCCAATACTTTGGCCACCTGATGCAAAGAGCTGACACTTTTGAAAAGACCCTGATGCTGGGAATGATTGAGGGCAGGAAAAGGGGACGACAGAGGATGAGATGGTTGGATGGCATCACTGACTCAATGGACATGAGTTTGGGTAAACTCTGTCAATTGGTAATGGACAGGGAGGCCTGACGTGCCACAGTTCACGAGGATGCAAAGAGTTGGACACAACTGAGTGACTAAACTGAGCTGATAGATTTAACCAATAATTCCAAACTTTTACCTGCCTCAACACTTATGTAATTTAATCTTCTTGTTACCCGTATATATTGGGTTGGCCAGTTAGCAATTTGGGTTTTTCCGTAAAATGTAATGAAAAAAACCTGAACAAACTTTTAGCCAACCTAATGGTTTGCCAAGTAGGACTAGAAAATTCTGTTCATTATACATGAAGAATTATTTTTCTTGAGGGCTGCCTCTTTGGGATATTGTCATCAAATAAGAATGGCAAATGCTATATCGCGCTTGGTTGCTTACATTGTAGAGGTGAAAATCAAAGTTTTTCAATAGTTTCTTTAAAGACCATAAAGTAGAAGAAGATAAGAAATTGGTGAAACTATCAACATCACCATATTAGAAATATCTGAAGACAGAAAATAGGTTGTGGTTTTCTTTAAGGCTCTTTGAGAGCACAGAATGTTGACCTGATTGCATAGCTCTGTATAATAATGAATTAGAGACATTATTATAATCACAAGAGATTAAAAGCTGAGCCAGTAAAGTGAATAAATTTATTTAGAAATACTCAGAAAAGTCTAAGGCATTTGAAATAAAAAGTATATTATCCATACAACTTTATTTCAAAGCCTAAACCCCCAAAATATGTAAGACACCAACATGAAGGAAAAAGCAGTGAACAATTCAGGGAAAACCAATAATATGGTGTCGTGTCACAAGTGAAAATAGTTTTAAACATGTCCCCAGTGATAATGTACCATTGAAATTTATTGTAGATTTAGAAACTTCAGATTTGACTAAATGTCAAATCGCTAACTGCTCAGTGGGATAATGCATAGTTTTTTTTTGTATTTGTTATATGCTAGCGAATTGTCTGGAGAAGGCAATGGCACCCCACTCCAGTACTCTTGCCTGGAAAATCCCAGGGATGGGGGAGCCTGGTGGGCTGCCATCTATGGGGTCGCACAGAGTTGAACACGACTGCAGCGACTTAGCAGCAGCAGTAGCAGCAGTGAATTGTCACAGAACCATTCCTGTATTAAGACATTGAAAAAGAATCTGTTCCTTTGCAAAGTCAGCACTAACAGAAACACAAATTAACAATTTGTCTTAAATCACTAGGACAATACCAACTGTCACCAGGTGTATTCTATGCACAGCCAAAAGCTTTCACTGAGGAGGAAAGCCTTCACAGAGTTAGTTTTATGTCATCAGGGTCTAATACTGTATGATATAAAATGCCAGAAGACTCTATTCAGAAAATCATTGGTTTGTGATCTGTATTAATTTTGGTAGGAAAGGAGGTACCAAGTTAGACATCAGTGTGACTCTAAGTAAAAACATTAAAAGGAATCAACCAATGTAAATGTAAATGTGTAATTTAAAATGATCAAAGTTAATTCCCTTTGCTCTTATATAATTTTCAACAGAAATACCTACCATTGTTGATATAATGAACATTATTTTAAACTATAACTAGAATATTTTAAAATTTTTTTCAAAGATGCAGAATACTATAGTAGATAGATAGCTACAGATCACCTAACAGTTATCAGATAAAATTAGGTGAGCCCAGGTTAGCATATGGGTTGTTCTTATGCAGAAGGTATGCTGTTGTGAAAGGGAAGAGCTAGGAAATTCAAATTATAGCATGGAAACCCACAAAGACTTTGTTTACTTGTGTCTATAATCAAGGAAAAAGCTCTCTTTTACTTATTTTCAGAATGAAAAGTGTAAGCAGAAAGGCAATTCATCAATTTGTCAATCACCTTACTGGAGACAATGCTCATTTTAGTTATGAGCATGTTCATTTTAGTTATGACATACAAAAAGTAACAGTAAGAGGTGATATCTAATGTTAGCTATAAATCTAGGAAAAAAATGTTGCCCAGAAATATAAATATAGCAACTCCTGTCCAAATATATATACATACTGCTACTGCTACTGCTAAGTCGCTTCAGTCGTGTCCGACTCTGTGTGACCCCAGAGACGGCAGCCCACCAGGCTCCTCCATCCCTGGGATTCTCCAGGCAAGAACACTGGAGTGGGTTGCCATTTCCATATATACATATGTATGTTTTAAATATTAAAACAGATTTTTCTAAGCATTATTAAAAATATCATTATAATTAAAAGGAGTTATAACACTATGTTCAAAAGTGTAACTTGGTATTGTAAATCAAGCTCATTATTGATCTGGCTCAAACCTTTTCAGGTAAAAGAAAGCCATCTTTTAATAAACTTGAGTTTGATACTGACATCTGCACATATATTAAAACACATATATTAATAATTTCATATATTTATATACTAACTTGGAACACTTATATACTAAGTGTCACCACTTATCCTGTGACACAGTCACCTAATCACATGAATTATTAGCTTCTCAGTTCAATTTTAATCATAAAGTTTATTTCTGAATGAATTTTCACATACTGAACCATTTATCTTCAGAACTGTCTTCCAATATAAAAAAATTATAACAGACTTTTTATCTCCTCCTTCATTTATAGAATATCTGTATTCTCACAAAATATTTTAGACTTTAACAGCTTTGGAAATAAATTATTCTTCATAGTTCTCTACTTTTAAGTTTGAACATGATATTACTCTTCACAGAAGGCTTAAATCAAACTTTAAAATACAATTTTGGAGTATACTTACAAAGGTAATACTTTAAAACTATACTTTTTAAAGCATAGTGAAACATAGTGTGTAATCATTTGTGTAAAGAAAGGGGACAAGGGAAATTATATGTATATGCAAAATTTCTGTATATGCATCATACAATATCTCTGGAAGGACCCAAAGAACTAGTGATGTTATTTTCAGGAAAAATACACACACACAAAGATATATGGTTGTAAAGTATATCTATTAATAATATTCAGTATATTATTATAAAGTAATTACATATTTCTCCCACAATACTAAGCCAGTTCTTATGTTAAATAATAACTTCAAAAAACCTCCTCAAAATGAAGCATATGTATATTGTGATATAATAATGTGACAGTAATTTGGTGATATACATTCTAATATAAAGGTAATATTCATTCAGGGGAAAATATTCTTCAGATATTAGGACAACTTATCCATTAAAAATTCACCAGTCCTTCACCTCATTGTCTTTTTTGGTTACATTCTATTTAGCATTTCACTATGTATAAATTGATCTATCAATGAAAAACACTTTTAAGATTTATCAATGAATAACACTTTTAAAATCAATGTTTGTGTTTCATTTAATCCTCTCCTAGAATTTTTTAGCTAGTTTGTATCCACCATTTTAAACCATAATTTAGAGAAACAGGAAAGTTCATATATTTTTCATTACTTCATTCCTGTCCAATAAATATGTTAACAATCAAATTCTTGATATCAGGAGAAGTCATCTAATCATGTGCATTATTAGCTTCTCAGTTCAATTCTAATCATAAAGTTTACTTCTGAATGAATTTTCACATACCTGAACCATTTATCTTCAGAAATGTCTTCCGATATAAAAAAAAAATTATAACAGGATTTT
Organism: Bos taurus; assembly: GCF_002263795.3. Taxonomy (NCBI): domain Eukaryota; kingdom Metazoa; phylum Chordata; class Mammalia; order Artiodactyla; family Bovidae; genus Bos; species Bos taurus. Next base: position 100,385,467 of record NC_037329.1, read on the forward strand.
TTATCTCCTCCTTCATTGATAGAATATCTGTATTCTCTACAAAATATTTTAGACTTTAACAACTTTGGAAATAAATTATTCATCACTGTTCTTTACTTTTAAGTTTGAACATGATATTACTCTTCACAGAGGGCTTAAATCAACTTTACAATTTTGGAGTGTTTTAGTTACTTTTAAAATGCATTTTATTCAGAAATATATATTATCATAATTTTTAACAAGACTGTGGATGTAACTCACAAGTTTGCTCTTTTTCATAGTGAATTTTCTTCTAAACATATATTTTGATGTGGCTTTATAATTTTATTCTGTAGCTGAAACACAGACACTGATATTTCAAAAAATCTCCTGTCTCTCTGTCTTTCTCTACTTGGCCACATACACATAAACACATGTATTATACACTCATCATTAATATAAAAGTTCTTCCAAGTTCCTTCTTGTGTGTGTGTGTGTGTGTATGTGCAGCACCACTGATCTATAAGTCTTATACTGAACACTGATGATTCTTCAGAAGTAATCATGAGTTTATATCACCTATCTATACTCTTTTATGATAAGACCTTTTGAATTAGAGCCTGTATTTTTAAAATAACTGTTGCAGATCCTGAGTGCAGTTTAGGGTCACATAACAGAGCTAACTGGCCCACCCACAAAGTAAACATGAGACAAGAACCTCAGGATTAACATACCCTACACAAGTAAGGCTGACAGACACCAACAGACAGAAACAAATGTTACACACTCGGCTTGCCCACGGGACAACAGTTTTCTAACAAATCTATACTTTTGACACTTCAAATTACAAGATTAAGTGTAAAAATGTCTCTTGCACTAATCTACATTCCTTAATAGTATCTATTTGTAATAGATACCTGTTTTACAACATTTTAAGAGAGAATCAATTTGTCATTCCATTCCATTTCTAATGCAGTAGTCCAACCCAACCCAGAATGCATTATTGATATGGAAATGAGTGTAATTAGCAGCGTAAATGATCTGTTATTTATGATACAAGTCAGAGCAGTAAATCACCTTTGGTTCACTATCATTACTATGCAAATAGAAGAAGGCAGTTAATGGTCCATGTGTTAAAAACAGGCCACTTGCTTGCTCATTTGCAAATGAAAGGCAAGGCTAAGGGTTTAAGGTAGAGATGACAGCTTATCACATCAGTCTCAGTTCATAGACTTAAGAAAATCAAAACACACAAATAGTTGCACTAGTTTTCAAAGTTGGTCCTTTTTTCTACTGTATATTCCTTCCTGAGTCTATTCTAATAGCACCTTCAAATGTATTTTTAGTTCCTTCTAATTTGCACAACAGGAATTAGGAATGATTGTGAGAGTGCCTCTAATTGTTCTGCCATGTATGAGATATATTTTATGTCAGCAGGGAAAAAACACCATAAAGACTTCCTATTATGAAATAAACTATCATTATTGGTCATATAATTCACTTTACTTTCCTACAAACATACTTTTATTTTCTTGTAAGGAGGCAGGCAGGCAAACTAGCAATGATTCTAGGACTAAAAAATTATTGGTGGGCCTTATTGCAAAGTATTCAGCATACTTAAAGAAACTGTTCTGCCTTTCTTATTTGGTCCCTTTTGTTTAATTTTCTGGGGAATGTCTGCACTTTGAGTGCATTAGCTACAGGCCAGTGCTTGCCTAGTGCATTGGGAACAAAGGTAGGATGCATGAAAAGCTAGAAGAAGAAATGGGATGGGGGGCAACTGAATATTCTGAAAGCTTCACTTATATATATCTGATAATTTTTGGAAGACTTACATAAATATAGAACTGAGGATGATAATGTGTTTATTTTGGAAATATATGAAATAAAAAGATTTCAAACTCACTTAGGTAAATTAGCTCCATCTTAACAACTTTATAAATATAACAAATATAATTTTATAGATATAAATCACCTATGAAATCTTTTTTATTGTTAATTTTTATTAAGCTATGACTTCAAGAATGACATAAATTGGGCAAGAATATTATGTGAAGGAAATAAAAACACTATATTTAAATATAATAATAATAATATTGTTGTTGTTGTTCAGTTGCTCAGTCATGTCTGACTCTTTCTGACCCCATGGACTACAGCACGCCAGGCTTCCCTGTCCTTCACCATCTCTTGGAGCTTGCTCAAATTCATGTCCATTGACTCTGTGATGCCATCCAATCAGCTCATCCTTTGTCATTCCCCTTTCCTCCTGCTTTCTATCTTTCCCAGCTCTTCTGGAAGAAGAGTCAGCTCTTCTCATCATGTGGCTAAAGTATTAGAGCTTCAGCTTCAGCATCAGTCCTTCCAATGAAGATGCAGGGTTGATTTCCTTTAGGATTGACCGGTTTGTTCTTGCAGCTCAAGGGACTTTCAAGAGTCTTCTCCAACACCACAGCTCAAAAGCATCAATTTATACACGCCTACTGGAAAAACCATAGCTTTGACTATATGGACCTTTGTCAGCAAAGTAATGTCTCTGCTTTTTAGTATACTATCTAGGTTACATTAAATACAATGATATGGCGAAAAACATTTTTTCTATGCCAGATTTTTTAAAAAGTATTATATATACATAGTATCTGAAGCTGTGTCATAGTTGATCTTTTTGAGGTATCAATTTATCTTTTGTAAATACTATATTTTTCTTCCTGTAATTCCAAGGAGATAACTATTGAGTTTCCTCACCTCACTGGAGTTTTCAAAGATAACTTCCTGGTTTTGCTTTTAAAACCATAAACTCACTGAGAAGATTAAACTAAAGGGAATGTGAATGGATTTGAGGTAAGTCCATACCTTGTGGCTCAGCTGGTAAAGAATCTGCCTGCAATTGGGAGACCGGGGTTCAATCCCTGGGTTGGGAAGATCCCCTAGACCTTCTCCAGTATCCTGGCCTGGAGAATCCCATGGACTGTATAGTTCTGCTGCTGCTACAGCTGCTAAGTCATTTCAGTCATGTCTGACTCTGCTCGATCCCACAGACGGCAGCCCACAAGGCTCCCTCGTCCCTAGGATTCTCCAGGCAAGAACGCTGGAGTGGGTTGCCATTTCCTTCTCCAATGCATGAAAGTGAAAGTGAAGTCACTCATCATGTCCAACTCTTAGCGACCCCATGGACTACAGCCTACCAGGCTCTTCCATCCAAGGGATTTTCCAGGCAAGAGTACTGGAGTGGGGTGCCATTGTCTTCTCCTACTGTACAGTTCATGGGGTTGCAAAGAGTCGGACATGCCTGAGCGATGTTCACTTTCACTTTCCATGTATTAGTATTCAGAAGAAAAGAGACAGATGCATACCTTCTAAACAAGAAGGAAGGGAAATCTCTGATGTTACAGATAAAGGGACCGAAGTCCCATCCCCTGAACACACTTTTAGAAAACACCCTGATTTCTGGGGACTAGTTGTTTATTCCCCAGTTAACCAGATCCCTAGAAACTAAGAGATGACACACTCAAATCAGGATAATTCAAGGAAAGTTAATGTAAAAGTTATGACTTTAACAGCTGTAGGCAGTGAGGGGGAGTAATAAAGGGTAGTGCAAGAATGGGACCAGCTCTTCAGAGCTGGCATAAGTCTCAGGCCCAACACAACTAAATCCAAGAAGAGGGAGATACAGAGCAAGGAGAGCCTTGTGGTGTCATCTTCCTCTAGAGCAGCAATAGCCCATCTATTGAAGGACACAAACCAAACAGATCTCACAAAGAAGCATCCAGGAGAATAAATAGTCTGCTTATGTTTTCTCACTCTAATTTCCTGCTGTGGCTTCCCAAAAGGACCACTGGATAAACCTATCCAAAACCCAGAAAGCAGAAGGGTCTATGGATAATTAATCATACATGCTGGCCTTCTACCAAGTGGTTGGGCAAAGCCAAGATTCCCAAGCAAGTAGAGGAGCCTATGTCTTCAGTGGACCATATACATTTGGATAGATAAGCATACCAGAGGTGGTGGTCTTGGGCCAGAAAATAATAGTCCTTACCCCAAATTGTAAGGACATTTACCAACATCTGAGCGTCCCAGGTGGCTCAATGGTAAAGAATCTGCCTGCCAGTGAGAAGATGTGGGTTCAATTCCTGGGTCGGGAAGATCCCCTGGAGAAGGAAATGGTAACCCATTCCAGCACTTTTGCCTGAGGACCCCAGATGGGTACAGTCCATGGGGTTGCCAAGAGTCGGACACAACCTAGCAAATAAACAACAAGTAAGTTCTTGATGTGTCCAATGGATTGTGCTAAACATTTTAATTACCTGTATTCCTCCTTACAGTATTTTGAGGTAGGTCCTATTGTTCCCATTTTGTTGAGTAGGAAACTGAGCACAGGGAAGTAATTATCTTATTAAAGAACACATGATGAAATTATAGCTGTTAAGAGTCAAAACTTTATGGGTCTAGTCTAGAGCCTGTTCACTTAACAACCACATATATTTTCCAATAGTTGACTTAAAATGCTGACAAAGTTCCAATTGTGGAAAGGAAAGGAAAAAAATACAAAGATATTTAAATTTACTAAATATAATATGAATAACAGGTTGTTATAATTAATAATATGTATTATAGTTTTAAGTTTTATGGCAACTCTGTAGCATTAAGTTGGAGGGGAAGCAGAAGTGATGGGATTTACTACATACACAAAATTGCACTATTGCTTAAAAAATGAGATGAAGAGGAAGGAATCATTTGGGTAGATATACTCATCGGACAGATAAAATCGTCCATTTTGCTAAAACCAGACAGGTAAATTTTAAAAATAAACTAATTTAATGAAATCACACACACACATACATATAAAGTCTTCACTGAAAGTAAACTTTGACTTAAGATTTTGAGAATCTGAAAGGAATTCCACTGAAATGTTAAAAACACAGCCCTAAAATTCAATAATATACAGAAAGAACTTTTGGAGAACTACTTTGTTTTCTGTCACATTTCTACTTAATATCAAATGCTTGTGACGTTTTATTGATCATGAAAGCAAATGTTAATTAAAAGGTGACTATATCCATGGAGATATGAGTGAATGCAGAAAGAGATAAAGGCTTGGTGTGGTTGGGAGAAGGCAGCTATTCTTTTCACAGTACATAAATTTATCTTGAGTGCTATATGGTTCATGGCTTCAAAGAAAGTCATGAAGTTATAGAATTTATTATTTAGTTTGGATTTAAATATTATTTTTTTCTTATAGTAAAACTTGTGTCTAATACACAGGTGTAGAATGTATTTTACTTAAGTAGGACCTGCATATGTAAAACACATGTAAAATGAAATATGATGAGTAACCAACTATTAAAATCTATACTATAAACACATCTAATCTTCAAAGCAGAATAATATTTTGACATAAAACTATGAACAAAGAAAAATTACTCAAAGTAAGAATCATTCTCTAAAGTCAGTAATGTCTCTTTGTGGATTATATTTAATTTGCATGCTATTTTATATGCAAAGTCTTCACTTTTATACCAACAATATAAGGAAATCAGAATATTTTCATTTTGTTATAAATAACAATCACTAATGGTGATGGACAGGGAGGCCTGGCATGCTGCGATTCATGGGGTCGCAAAGAGTTGGACACGACTGAGCAACTGAACTGAACTGAACTGAAAGCAGGAACTATGATTTTTAGTCATCAGAATTATAAGTGCCATGAAAATGCAGGTGCTTAATAAATAAAATTAGCACTTCATAGGTATTTTGTTATCTACATTTTTATATCTCATCCCAAGACCTTGTTTAGTCTGAGGCAGATAAGACAAATGGTTGCATCTTTTAGAATAAGACTGAAAAATGAGAAATGGAGAGGGAATAGGTGATGAGGAAATGGAGGGAGCTGAAGAAAGAGAGAGAGATAGAAGGAGAGGGAGAAAGCTAGAGACAGAGTGAGAAAGAAAGGAAAAAAGAGGGGCAGGGGACTTCCCTGGTGGTCCAGTGGCTAAGACTTCAAGGCCTGAGCTCCCAATGCAAAGAACCCAGGTTCAGTGTCTAGTCAGGGAACTGGATCCCACATGCCACAACCAAAAACCCACATGCCATAAAGATATACATCCCATGTGCTGCAACCAAGACTAGGCACAGCTAAAGAAATAAATATTTTTTTTTAAAGAGGGACAGACAGAGATATTGAAATTGAGGTGCTGACCTTTAATGACCTTTTGCTCCTGTCTTCACATCTGGTAATACCAGTGTAAATAATAAAGCATGTGGTGTCATGCCTACATTGCTTTTGCTTAATTAGAAGGAGCCATGGACTTACTCTTTGAAAGACGTCTCAAATCTTGATGATGTCATGTAAACTTTTTGCTGTAAATCTATATAATAATGACTCCCTCTTTCACAGACCCTTTTCCAAAATTTCAGGCATATATATCTAGCTGTATACTCAACATTTATATTTGGATGGAAGGTAACATAAGCATAACACGTCAATCAGGTCCAGGTGTTAGCCACTCAGTCAAGTCTGACTCCTTTGTGACCCCATGGGCTGTAGCCCACTAGGCTCCTCTGTCCATGGAATTCTCAAGGTCACATCCTATAAGATGGTGCTCTTAAAAGTGCTGCACTCAATATGCCAGCAAATTTGGAAAATTCAGCAATGTCCACAGGACTGGAAAAGGTCAGTTTTCATTCCAATCCCAAAGAAAGGCAATGCCAAAGAATGTTCAAACTACAGCACAACAGCACTCAACTCACACGCTAGCAAAGTAATGTTGAAAATTCTCCAAGCTAGGCTTCAATAGTACATGAACTGAGAACTTCTGAATGTTCAAGATGGATTTAGAAAAGTCAGAGGAACAAGATATCAAGTTGCCAACATCCATTCTATCATAGAATAAGCAAGGGAATTCCATAAAAACATCTACTTCTGCTTCACTGACTACACTAAAGTCTTTGACCATGTGGATCACAACGAACTATGGAAAATTCTTTAAGATATGGGAATACCATACCACTTCACCTGCCTCCAGGGAAGTCTGTATGCAGGTCAGAAGCAATAGAATCGGACATGGAACAACGGACTGGTTCCAAATTGGGAAGGAGTATGCCAAGGTTGTATGTTGCAACCCTGCTTATTTAACTTATATGCAGAGTACATCATGTGAAATGCCAGGCAGGATGAAGCACAAGCTGGAATAAGATTGTTGGGAGAAATATCTATAACCCCAGAAATATTAAGGGGGGCAGATGATACCCCCCTTATGGCAGAAAGCGAAGAGGAACTCAAGAGCCTCTTGATGAAAGTGAAAAAAGAAAGAGAGTGAAAAAGCGGGCTTAAAACTCAACATTCAAAAAACTAAATCATGGTGTCTGGTCCCATCACTTCACGGCAAATAGATGGGGAAACAATGGGAACAGCAAGAAACTTTATTTTCTTAGGCTCCAAAATCACTGCAGATGGTGACTGCAGCCATGGAATTAAAAAATCACTTGCTTCTTAGAAGAAAAGCTATGACAAACCTAGACAGCCTATTAAAAAGCAGAGACATTACTTTGCCGACAAAGGTCCATCCAGTCAAAGCTATGGTTTTTCCAGTAGTCATGTATGAACCTCTATGTGTATTAATAATATGATGTAATAAGTATCTTTCTTTTTCCAGAACAGTTAGCACAGGATGAGGAATAGAGATGCAAGTAATGGGCTTCTGGGAACTCCTGTGTAAGCAAGTAGATGTTTCATTTATTTCATGTCTTTAGGTTTTCTTTCAACCATGTTCTAATGGATTTTCCTAAAAACTGCTGAACATTTTTTCTAGTTAATATTAATTAGGAAATACTTTAAGAGCTTTAGATTATAGAAACATAATTTACTAATGATTTATTTGTATATATATGTTTATTTATTCATAATGATTTATTCATTCAACACACACTTACAAAGTACTCATACTACATACTGTGCTTGCTAATTGTTGAAGATGTTTTTTTTAAAAACACAAACCATCATCATTTATTTTCTAGGAGCTTAGAGTTGAAAGAAAATAATCAATAATATTGGTTCACTAGGCGTTTTGCCAGTTGCTTTTAATATAACATCTTACAAATAACCAATGATAGTGGCATTTTTCTTCCATATTTATAGGTGTGAAAATGGTGGGAAATGGTTAGTAACTTGCCAAAATTTATAAAGCAAGTGATAAGTCTGGCTCCAAAACACACGTTTAATTTTCATCTGTTGCTGTTCAATCACTCAGTCATGTCTGACTCTTTGCAACCCCATGGATTGAAGCACGCTAGGCTTCCCTGTGCTTCACCAACTCCTAGAGTTTGCTCAAACTCATGTCCATTGAGTTAGCATTGCCATACAACCAGCTCGTCTTCTGTTATCCCCTTCTCTTCCTGCCTTTAATCTTCCCCAGCATCAGGGTCTTTTCTAATAAGTCAGTTCTTTGAATCAGGTGGCCAAAGTATTGGAGCTTCAGCTTCAACCTCAGTCCTTCCAATGAATATTCAGGACTGATTTCCTTTAGGACTGACTGGTGTGATCTCCTTGCTGTCCAAGGGACTCTCAAGAGTCTGCTTCAACACCACAGTTCAAAAGCATCAATTCTTTGATGTTCAGCCTTCTTTATGGTCCAACTCTCACATCCATATATGCCTACTGGAAAAACCATAGCTTTGACTATATGGACCTCTGTCAGCAAAGTAATGTCGTCCCAACCCAGGGACCGAACCCAGGTTTCTCACATTGCAGGCAGATTCTTTATCACCTGAGCCACCAGGGAAGCCCTAGAACACTGTAGTGGGTAGCCTGTTCCTTCTTTAGGGATCTTCCTGACCCAGGAATCAAACCAGGGTCTCCTGCATTTCAGGAAGATTCTTTGATTCTCACTACAAATGCTATATCACATCTGTCTTATAGACATAAAAATATATTAAAATTATCTGGTGAATATTATATAAATTGTAAGAAAGAAAATAAGCAGTTACTTTAGGTTTGGTTTGGTCTGCTTAGTCACTCAGTCATGTCTGACTCTGCAACCCTATGGACTGTAGCCCACCAGGCTCCTGTGTCTATGGGGATTCTCCAAGCAAGAATACTGAAGTGAGTAGTTTATCCCTTCTCCAGGGCAAGTTTCCAACCCAGAAATCAAACTGTGATCTCCTAGCTTACAGACGGATTCTTTACCAGCTGAGACGCCAGGGAAGCCCATGCTTGGTATCATAGACATAAAACTCTGGAGAGGCACAAAGTGATACTCATGAAATAACATGAAATATAGTCTAATTTTATACCTGGAATATTACTGAGGCAAAAGTTGCAAATAGGTTGATTATCTAGTGAACCAGAGAGTAATACTGATGAAATATCAAGGTGGCTTCCTGACGGAGCAAATATTTTAGATCAGTTTTAAAGAATAAATAAAAATAATTAGATGAAGAGAAGGAGGAGGCATTCCAAATACAGAGAACCAAAGAAAAAAAATGCACACAAGCAAGAAATAGAATGATGTGGGCAAAAGTTGACACACAATGAAGATGTTTTTAAGACAAAGAGAAAGGCAGAAATTGGTTTGAGAATCAGGCCAATCAGATTATGGGGAGCCTTGGGTGATGTACTAAGATATTTGAACATTATTTTGTAGTGTGAATAGTAGGGAAAACAAAGAGTGTTTAGTAAGAGGGATCATGGATGGTCAGAGAAGGCCAGAAAAATGAGTGTCTCTTACAAAATTACTTTAGACCAACTTTCCTGGTTTTCTTAATTAAATTTTCTATATGTTGTTCAGTCACTAAGTCATGTCTGACTCTACAGCCCATGGACTTCAGCATTTCAGGCTGCTCTGTCCTCCATTATTTCCCTTGCTCCAATTGATGTCCACTGAGTCAGTAATGCTATCTAACCATCTCATCCTCTGCTAGAGAATATATATACTAGAACTTAAAGTATATGAAATATACAGATTAAAAGGTTTATTATCTCTTAGAGTCTTCTATTTATATTACAAAGGAAAGCAGAATACTAGTTATAACAGATTTTAGGATTTAAAAATTGTTACCTAAACCACCATCTAAGTTTACTCCCAGGTTTAGCTAAGTTTATTCCTTTGATTTGTGTTCCTCAAATTTGGAAGCTGATAAGAGTTATGAAAATGCTTGTGTCTCAGGGAGCTTGATTAAATTCCAGGAGACGACCGTGTTTAGTAATCTTATATTTTCCAAATTTGTTTAAGAGTATTCTTGATGAATTAATATAAATAGAGACCAAGGATGGGCATTACTGCCTTTCTTCTGCTGTTTGCTCATTTTTTCTAGATCACCTTGTTGTTTACATATCTTACCCTGAGATTATATGATTTGTTTCACAACCCATCTCTGGTTTTTATGTTGACTGCGGTCTCTAGCCTTACTCTAATGCTTATATTTGTACCTTTTCATTTTCCTGACCTTCAACCCCTCTTGTCTCATGTTCTGCCTACATCTCTTCTTCCCTTGCTCTCATTAATGATGAGACATGCAGATTGTCCATTTCAAGTATTAGTGTGTTAAAGTCTTTTTTGTTTGAGAAAGGTTGGCCATTCCAATGATATCTGTGGCACTACTGCTTTAAGACTGACAGGTAAATATGGTGTGAGGTTAATGTGTTAACCTTAACTTTTGTTCTTATTTGAACTTCAGATAGAATTCACTTATACATCTTCTTCCTATATGTCAAAAAAGGCAAATAAAGTCTATAAAGCTATGGAATTTAAAAGTTGAATGCAATGTAGAGAAAATGAAACCCAGAGAGAAGAAAGGAAGTATCTGAGATGTGGACATAAGGTCATATGGTTACTTAGTGGTCATGTCTTTTATTCATTCTTTTTTTTCCTCTTGAGACATTTTACTGAGCTTCTCCTGGAGTTGGAATCGCCTGTCGTTGTAAACTGGCTGAGTCTTTTAATTGCTATAATATATTTTCTTATCATCTTTGAAGGATGTCAGCTATGGTTCCTTGGAGATGATGTGGCTTTCTAAGTTTTCTTTTATTTGTTCAATGATGTTATATTTATTGCTTTCAATATATGATTTATAACTGATATAAAGTTTTAAATTTCTAAATGAATTGACTCAGTTTGTTTTTAAGATCTCAGTGATTGCTTTTTCTGAGGTTTTTTAAATTTATCATGACCAATGTTGCTACCAATGTTGACTAGAAACCTTTTCTAGAGATAAAAGTACTAATTTATTTATCTATTTCTCGTCTTCTCTATAGTATATATAATGATTGACAAATTTTTCTCCGTGCTTTTATGATTATAATTACACTTTTGTCTTGGGCCATGTATTCAATTTCTTATTCATTGTACAAGATTCTCAACAGAGATCAATTCTTCAGCGCTCAGCCTTCTTCACAGTCCAACTGTCACATCCATACATGACCACAGGAAAAACCATAGCCTTGACTAGACAAATCTTTGTAAAAAAAAAAAAAAAAAGATTCTCAACAGAGATTCATTTCTAGGTCCTAATGTATCTGAAAATTTTCTGGAATATACCTAGAAAGTATTATTCCTTTTATTTTTCTCATCAGTATATTTAAATATAGATATAAAAGTGTTAGGGCTTCCCAGGGGGCACTAGTGCTATAAAGAACATACCTGCCAACGCAGAAGATATAAGAAATGCGAGTTCAGTCCCTGGTTCAGGGAGATCCCCTGGAGGACGGCATGGCAACCCACTCCAGTATTCTTGCCTGGAGAATCCCATGGATAGTGGAGCCTCACAG